>NC_133620.1:44672665-44960006 GCF_048593235.1 Sminthopsis crassicaudata
TAATTCAAAACCAAAATATCATCTTTTTTAGGCTTGCACTGAACCATCCAAAGGCTTTCTCTGATTGTGTGGCATTTACCCTGAATCCAGAAGCCATAGTGTGCATCTTAAGCACATAAATTCTTCCCACCCCCACTGTAGCCAAAGGGAATTCAAGTGTGTAAGCACCATGTCCAATGGGTATAACTCTGATTAGTGATCTTGGGAGTGGATATACAAGTCTCAAGCTGTGAAGGAATGAGGGGTCCTGCCAGGCATCTCTAAGAGAGGCTGCACGCGCAAAGGCAGCATCAAGGCGGTTGATGGCAAGAGTGAGCATTTGGACCTCAAGGAAAGAGAACTGGGTGATAAGTAAGAAGACCTGGGATCCAGTTCTCATTCTGCAGCATAGCTGATTCACTTGACTTTTCTGAGTCCAGGCTTCCACAGCTCTAAAAGTAGAGGGAAACATATGAAAGATAGCTCTTAAAGATCCAAATAATGTTAATGTGACAGCATCTCATGTATTAAAAAAAAAAAAAAAAAAAAAAAAAGGTGAGTTACTTGAAAGAAAAGAGCTGTTTTGCATTTTACCTTTATATCCCTAAAGTCTACAGAACACTGTCTAAAGACAGTGACTTCCTATGGTTGATGTGTAATAAGTATTTGTTAAATTGGATAGCATTGAAATAAAAATGAATAAGATTTTGCAAACAAGAGCACTTTGGTCTGCAAATATTTGCTTAACAAGAACAACTATCCCAAAGGGTAATGGGATGTGGCAAGAAACAATGGACTGCTCTTCATTGGGAGTTTTCAAACATTGGTGAGATTACTACTTGTCAGATTAAAAAAAAATGCAAGTGTAATTCTAGGATAGTTTTGAGTAGATGGACTTTGAGGTGTGAGATCACTTGGAAACTCTGTGATTTATTGATCCTTAAAGATCCTTCTAGCCCCCAATTCTATAACTTGGATTCATTTCTAAAACGGTAGGATGTAGGCTAAATATGCTATAGAAGTTTTAAGATCCTGAGTCTTTAGAAAAAGGCACATTGAAGAGAGAGAGAACTTGAGATGTAACTAAAAGGAAATAATAGGACTTTTACTGTTGAAGATAGGATTGCTTTGTCATAAGCAACACATTGTCATATTAAAATATTTCCTTATAGCATTTGGTAGCATGTTTTCAACCCAATTATTCTTGTTTCAATTCTCTATAGTATATTCTTGCTTCCTAAAAGTTATGACTGCTGGATCAATCAGTTAATAGATATTTATTGAGTGAACACCACATGACAAGGACAGTCCTAGACTGTAGATATAAAAACAAAAATGTAGCATTTTCTGCTTTCAAAGAACTTTTGTTTTTATAGAATGTAGAAGTGATCAAATATTTTGATTAATTTAGTAAACATTAAGGAAAAAACATGTTTGTGAATTAAATTGACTAGTTGCATATTTAAAGAAGACTAGTACATGTCATGTAGAAAAAATAATTTAAAAAATTTAAAAAAAGTAAAAAATTGATGAGAACTTATACGATCTTCCTCTTTTGCCATATCAAATGAATGATTTCCACAGTACTATACAGCTGGTATAAGACTATGATTAATTTAATAAAGGTACAGTATATTATTAAATGATAAGTAACCAATGGTCAGTGAAAAAGCATATTGGAAGTATGAGCAAAATACAACATATTAACACTGAAGAGCTGAGCCAAGGAATTTGTCTAAAGGTCAAAGGTATGTTTGAATGAACTAAATTAGAAGGTGGCCCAATATGGCAAGAGCAAGAGAGAACAAAAGAACAATTCTTGTGCTATAGCAATATATAGTTATCATTGAGAGATTTTGAGGCAAGTCTCAGCACACTGATAAAAATCCTATTGAAAAAGATTTATGGGAGCACAAATATAGGAGTCCTATAGGATATGAAGGTGTGGTAAGAGGTAAATAATTACAAATTATATACATATCAATGGAGTCACGTATAATTTAAAGAAGAATATTCTTGGAAGGTAGAGACTGGCTCACATATATGATAGGTGATTAATAAATGCATAATACATACTGCTCTTTATATGAATGTCATCATTAAATCCTCATTCCTCAGTTTCTTATCCAATCCATTTTCACAGCTAATCTGATACTCCCATATATGCAATTGGTTGCCAAATCTTGTTTTTTCTGTCTCTACAACATTTTCCCCATGCATCCAAATTCTTTGCTCATATAACTACCTTTTCAGTTCAAGTCCTCAGAGCCTCTAACCTAGATAGTTGAAATAGCCTTATTTGTCTCCCTAACTCAGGTATGTCCCCAACTCAATCTACCCTTCACACTGCCTCCAAAGTCATTTTCCTAAAATGCTGGCTTGACCACGTCACTTTCCCCCCTTTTATTCAATAACTTCTAGTATCACTCTATTCTTTCTAAGATCAAATATAAATTCTGTTTACCTTTTAAAATTCTTCACAATGATCCCATCCTATTTTTCTAACCTCATTATATATTATTCCCCTCTTCGTGCTATAAGGTAGTAAACTGGTCCAAACATTCTTCACACATGAAACTTCATTCCCTATCTTTTTGTCTTTGCAATAATTTTCTCATATTTTTGGAATTCTTATCCACATATTTTCTTTCCAGGAAAACATTTTTGTTTCTATTTTTTTTCCAAGACTCACATTAGGTATTACCTTCTGCATGGTATTACCTGATTCCCCCATCTGTTCTCCCAGTTAGCCCTTACTAGTCCAAACAATAGCATTTTGTTCAGATTTGTGTACATACACACATATGTAATGTATAACACATATTATAACTTCATTAAGGGCAGGGGCTATTTAATTTTTCCATTTGTAGTTCCTGAGCCAAGCACAGCATCTGGTACATAGTAGGTACAGAATAAATAATAAGGCAAATGATAACAAAAAATACTTACATTTTGTTTTTAGTTTAGTACAAGTATTTTATTTCATTTGATCAGCATAATGACCCCATGAGGCAGGTACAATTATACCTTCATTTACAGATGTGGAAACTGAGACCCAGGGAGGTTAACAATGACTTGTTTGAGATCGTAAAGATAGTTATTTCAGTGAAAATGAGATCTGACTCGATCCCTATGAAAGGACTTCAATTATTATAGTAAGTCAACTTTCTATTGAGTCCTAAGATTTGCAAATTGCTTTCCTCCCAACAACTCCAAGAAGTAATGAGTACAAATATTACCATTTCCATTTCATGGAATAGGAAACCCCAGCTCAGTGAGGTGAGAAAACTTCTCCAAGTTCACATTTTTAGAAAAGATCATCGTCAAGATAGACTTCTGCTGATTCAAGTATCATATCACTGTTGCCATATCAACATGCTGTCTTTTGATTTAGTATAGAAAAAGGGACAGACTTCATCTATGGACTAGCCTTGCTGAAGTCAGAGAGGCTTATCAAAAGAAAGAAGATTTTCTCTTTTTTTGGAGTGGGAGGGTGGCAGGTACAACACCTCAAAGAACTAGAGTAGAAAGGCTGAGATTTCAATCAGAGCAGAAAATACCCCCATAGATGCAATCACCAGCCTTTCAAAGGATGGAAGGAGGAAGTAGCAGCCTATAATTGATGAGAATTGTGTAGGGAACAGATTCTCAATTGGAGAGAGACTATAACAAAAACATCTTAGAAAATCTTTTTGATGGACTGTTTTGGGGATTCCTAATGGATGTAGTTAATATGCATTTTTTATGCTCAGCAGTGGTTTTTATTATGCATATGTGCCCAAAGGCTTAAGGGGAGGGTATATTTTTTTATAAATTGAAAGAATAAATAAGTTAAATCAAACTAAAGCCACATGTGATGTTTTGCAGTTTTTGAAGTTCCTGAAAAATATGCCATCTATGAAACACTGCTCCTATTTCAGGGAGATTTTTGGTTGGTAGGTACGCTCCCTATATTGATTGAGAAGGTATATATTTTTTTTTCCTGGAAAAAGGATGTATAAGTAAAGAAGAGTTTGGCGACTGATAAATGGTCAACAAACCCAGGGACATGCTTTAATTTATAAAAGACCCATCTGTAGTTAATATGGCAACGGGGTGGCGCCACAGTGGATAGAGCGCCAGGTCTGGCGCCAGGAAGCCTGAGGTCAAATCCAACCTCAGATACTTGCTAGCTAGGGATCTTAACCTCTTGATGCCTTAGTTTCCTCAGTTGTAAAATGGAGATTAATAATAATACCCATTTTCTAAGGCTGTGGTGAGATCAATTAAAATAACACATGGAAAAAGCACTTTGCAAATCTGAAAGGGCTATGTAAATGCATTGTTATTTATTCACCAACTACTATGTGCCAGACATTGTTCTAAGCATTGGGGATACAAATACAAATATTAAACAGAATCTGCAAACAGATTATGCCCTTTTGGATTAGCAGGGTTCCTTCCTTCCTTCCTTCCTTCCTTCCTTCCTTCCTTCCTTCCTTTCCTTCCTTTCCTTCCTTTCCTTCCTTTCCTTCCTTCCTTCCTTCCTTCCTTCCTTCCTTCCTTCCTTCCTTCCTTCCTTCCTTCCTTCCTTCCTTCCTTCCTTCCTTCCTTCCTTCCTTCCTTCCTTCCTTCCTTCCTTTCCTTCCTTCCTTTCCTTCCTTCCTTTCCTTCCTTCCTTCCTTCCTTCCTTTCCTTCCTTCCTTTCCTTCCTTCCTTTCCTTCCTTCCTTTCCTTCCTTCCTTCCTTCCTTCCTTCCTTCCTTCCTTCCTTCCTTCCTTCCTTCCTTCCTTCCTTCCTTCCTTCCTTCCTTCCTTCCTTCCTTCCTCCTTCCTTCCTTCCTTCCTTCCTTCCTTCCTTCCTTCCTTCCTTCCTTCCTTCTTTCCTTCCTTCCTTCCTTCCTTCCTTCCTTCCTTCCTTCCTTCCTTCCTTCCTTCCTTCCTTCCTTCCTTCCTTCCTTCCTTCCTTCCTTCCTTCCTTCCTTCCTTCCTTCCTTCCTTCCCCCTTCTCTTCTTCTTTTCCTTGCTTCCTTTCCTCCTTCCCCTAGCCTGCTTTTAATTTCTACTTAAGAAATATTTACTAAAGCTCTGGATCCATAAAACTGGCATGGATTTTGAGGGTTTATTTGGTATAATGGACTAGGAGGCTTTGCTTGTTGTTACTATATCCAAAACATTTCAGAGGTACAAGAGGAGAAATATGTCTCTATCATCCGAATTTAATACGAAATCATGTTCTTCTCCCGTCACACAGAGAATTTGTTATAGATTTTATCTGCAAAAAAGCGCTATGTCAGTAGTGCCACATAATACATTTGTAAAGGTTAGCGATATTTTAACCCTTGTCTGTGACCAGAATTGTAATAGTGAGAATCCCTCTGAAGTTCCACCAGGGGCAGAGCCAGAGGATTGTAAAACACTTGCAGACATTAATGCAAATCATCACGGGATGATCAGTCCACTTTTTTTTTTTTTTTTTTTTAATTTTCAATGGGGGTCATTTTAAATCATGTCCTTGGAATTACAAATTTATAATATAAGATAAAAAAGTATATATAATTACAAATTCTATCACTCTCTTGTCCTTGTCATGGGCCTGTGTTGCTCCAGTCCAGGGAGATTATGCTGTTCTAGTCACTAAGGGCTGGGAGAACATAGCAGGCATATTACTTTAATGACTCTCCTTTTGAAATGTGCATTGTTACCAACCCTGCATAATGAACAGGCAAATGCACAGAAATATATGTTTGACTCCTTTGGATTTCAATTTTCCAAATTCCTATCCAGCTTCACTATCTTGAACTTGGCTAATTAGGGAAACAAGGGCAGAAATAAATATTTGCAGCTGGTATAGGCTGCTTCTTGGACAATTAAACTGGGTGCCATGTGCTAGGGTAAAACTGCGATTTCTCTTCTTTCTCTTACCCTTTCTATTTCCTGGGTATAATTTTGCAGATATGATCCATTTTCCTCTTTAATTGTTCTTTATGCCATTATATTAAGATCTAAATTTGCGATGCTGAAATTTTGGTATGATGTCGTTGGGCAATTACTGCACAGCCACAGGATATTATATTTAAGTCTCTCCACTTTAAATCGAGTTACAAGGAAAATACAATTTAGATTCAGCCCAGAAAATGAAACTCATATTTGAATTTCTTTTTCTCTGGGTGGACAACAGATTCAGGTAGCATGATGGTTCTCTTTGGGAAAAAAATAAAATGAAATTATGTGCAACTGTAATCTAAAAGTCTGTGATCTGAATGGAACACCCTCCTTAACACATACATACTTTGTTTTCATCTGATCATTTCAGTCTGACCCACAGAACTCATCTTGAATAAACGATGATTTAATTAGTCGGTGAATAAGCAGTTTCAACTTTTACCTTTCCCCTTAAAATAACAAGTTTCTCCAGAGCATCTGCAGAAGCCTTGTTTTGATTACCCACTATCCTTCATTCTGAGATCAGTATCAGGCCTTTTTTTTTTCTCCCCTTGTTCATAATCCATTATAGAAAACACTGTAGGAATCTACAGCATGACTGAAACTCCACATTACCTTTGCAATTATCCATAAGATTTGTGTTGCATAGAGTAAAAATGTTTGCTTTAAGGGACATCTGCTAGAAATAAAATGATAGCGTAAATTTTCAAGGCAACTCTGTTCTGACACTAGGATCACAAGGCATTAGCCTGGGAGAGCAAGTTTCAGCATTCAGTCATTTGCCAGTGGGGTCAACGGGGATCACCTCGATGCTCTTTAGAACCACCCCTCCCCTCCTATTTAATGAAATTAGCATGTAATGTTTTCGAGGCCCTTGTAGATCAGTTTTCATTCTTTGGGGAAACATGTGAACAACATTAAAGCTGCTTTTTTCTTCTCGCAAAATATTTCCTTAAAAAGCCTCTTGAAACTCAAACCAGTGTGAGTGCACTGATAGCATCTTTTGGAAAGGGGTATCTAGGGGTACCCCAACTCCAAATATTGACCACCGTGGCCAGTAACAACCTCCCTTAACAAATCTTTCCAAAGATTGTATTTCAAGGTCAGAGTTTCAAGTCTAATAATAATAATAACGAACATTTATAGAATATTTACTATGTGCTGGGTACTGTGCTGAGTGCTTTATAATTATAATGTCATTAGGTCCTCAGAACATCCTGGGAAATAAAGGTTATTATTATTCCCATCTTGCATATAAATAAACTGAGGCAAACAGAGGTTAAATGACTTTCTAAGTTCAAACAGCTAGCAAGCATCTGAGTCTGAATTGAACTCAGGTCCTTCCCTGACTATCAGACCTAGTGCTATGCTACCTCCTGGCCTCTAAACATTCTTCAGACAGTAGTCAGATACCAGGTTGGGCAAGATTAAGAACAAAATTAGGGTTTTGGTTTTTATGTTGAGGAAAAAAAGATCTTGAATGAAATAACTCTTCATTGTAAACTATAACATTTTTATGTTTCCTAAATTAAATATGCACACCGATTGATCACCATTGCTGATGACAAAGGGTGGTCACTATATCGGTTGAGTTGCTTCCCTTTTATTGTTGATGTAGGAGAAGAGGGTTCATGGTGAGAAATATAATTGTAAATAACTATATTGGGAAGAAAAAGAAGCGTTAATAAAATTACTTAAAAATAAACTCAGTGGGGAATTCAGTAAGAATAATTCAATGGAATTCAGATATTTTGAAACTGAAGAAAATAGGTATAGAGTTCAGAAAATGGTAATTGAGTCTAACTGTGGAAAAATATGTTTAGCCTCAATTTATATAATCTTCATTCTATTTAGGAAAAAGAAGTTAGGTGAAACCATTGCATTCTCAATATCCTGCATAAAATAGAGTCTTAAAGTCCTAAAGCTGAAACTTCACAGAAAATATTAGACTTTAAATACAACATATAGCTTCCAGCTCAACCTTAGTGGGAGCGCCAGAGGTTAAAACGAAATAAGCACAGTATTGATAAGTTCATTATGTTTCAGAAAATAAGGAGAGGTGCAGAAAAAAAGAAATGCACATATTCTTAATTAATAGTATGGCAGAAAGAATCCTAGTGAAGGAAAATGTATGTTTTTGAGATCTTTGAAGCACAAAATATTTTCCCAAAAAAAACCTGAAGGTACATCAAATAAGACAAAATAATAAAATACTGTGTAAAAGGATTGAAACAAGTCAAGCAATAAGAAATTAGCAGACATATATCAACCAGATACAGCAAACCATTTCTCTCCATTTAAGCAGAAAAAAACCCCCAAACTATTTCAATTGTTCTAAAGAATAATTTCATAAATTCATGGGGACAACATAAAGCTTTTCTATAACTGACAGCAACTGTCTAAGACTCACAAATTACAGAAATTGTCAGGGAATGGGAAACACAGTTGTCAAATTTTTTGCAACTTCCCCAATCCCCCCAATGGTTTAATTTGGCCCTATCTCTTTTGAGTCCTTTATCTTCTCCTATGTCCTACCCTGCAATATATGTGAAATTTTATCAAAAGCTTTCTGATATTACCATAAATTACTGTGTAAGCAGAGCTTGTGCTTATCTGTCAAGGGGATGCTTGCCTTTCTTGGGAGGTTTTTTTCCCTTTCTATTTTTATGTGTGTGAAAGGGGTATTTCCTCCCTCCCCTTTCTTTACCAAGGGCTGCTTCTTAAAGGATTTCACTTTGCTTGAGATGATGTGGGAGAAACCTGTTTATAAAATAACCTCATGACACCAAAAGGAAAAAAAAAGGGAGGGGAGAGGAAAAGAGACTTTTCAGTTGTCATTTTTCTTTAACAAGCATTTTAAAGGCATCATCATATTTTGATGGGCCATATTTGTATATGAAGTATTCTATTATTCTAAAATTATCAGACCTATCTAACCCTGCAGCCAATTTTCAGTCACAAGACATTAATATTTATTGCTTTGTCGGTTATTTATTTTCCCAGAATTTGCTACATCCATCTGCATCTTGCTGACATGGTCAGTGTTAACCTTTTGAGATTTATTTAAGTGGGTTTATTATACCTAGATACTCATAATTTTTGACAGTCATACCAATATCAACCCCATTGTCAGTATTTGGTGTGGGGGGAGACAAGATTAATTAGATGGATATCCTACCTTAGACATTGTAATCTTTTAAAAGGTGGGAAAAATATAGCTGTTTTATTCCAACAAAAAGCATTGTTGGACTGAAGATGGCTATTTTAGGGCAGTTTTGGGGAAAGTCACTTTGAAAGCTCAAACTTTGAGGATTATCACGATAACAAAATATCTAGAATCTAGTTTAAAGAAGAAGAAAATCAAGTTATCTGTGACAAGCTTGGAAGCTTCATCATTCAGGTTAAATTCCGGGGCTTGTACTGAAGAACTTCCTGCTAAATCTCTAATTTTACCCACATGCTACATCAGGTATATTTAGAAACCCTTCACTTAAATAGGACGACTCCCTTTCCCGGCTTCAGGACCTGCAGGTTTGTTCCAGGCATAGATTTGAACATAAAGGAGGAATGATGCCCTTTCGAATATAGCCACAATGAATTCTGTGCCCATGGGAACAAATTAATCCAATTCCAAAGGATGAGACCATGTGTATCAGTGGTAACCTTCTGGGCAGAGTGATAGTGTGGTGGTGGGACCCCACAGCTCACCACAGCCCCATTTCTTGAATTCTTAAACATTTTTTTTTGAATCAGTACAACTAATAGAGACATATCCTTTCTCTGGCCACAGGGCACAAATTCCCCCAGTGTTTATGTGCTAGAAAATAGAGCCAAGTCTGGGTTTCTTTTCAGCTTCTTTTCCATCAAGGTATTTCTTTTATATATTTAATACGCCTACCATTTTTTCGATTATTTTCATCGCTGCCACCACATATCCTTGTCTCAAGTCTCTTATTTTCAGCTCTCCTTGGCATTTGCCACTTGGTGACTGTCTCTTCTCTGTGTTTTCCAGCCTCTCCCCCACCCCACTCATCCCCTCTCTCTCCCTCTCTCTGAAAAGTTGAACTTTTTTTTTTCTTTTTTTGCCAGGGTGATGAGATTCAAGGTTTGTGTTATAGTTGTGAAATGTCCTTGAAAGAAGTTTGCTTCCTTATTTGGAATATTCTTTGCAGATATACAGTATAACTCAAGTTCAATTTAGCATCTGTCTAGCTAGCCAGTCAGTGCCACTAGAAATAAAGGGAGAGACTATTCATGAACAAATCTCTCTTTTTCTTTGTTTCTTTTTTCTTACTCTCTCTTTCTTTTACTTTCCTCTTCTTTCTTTATTATTTTCCTTCTCTTTCTTTCTTTCCTCTCTTTCTCCCTCCTTCCTTTCTTTTCTTCCTTCATTTTTCCTCTCTTCCTTCCTTTCATTTTGCATTCTTTCTTTATCATTCTCACCTTCTGTTTCTTTCTTTTTCTATCTTTTCCCCTCCCTCCCTTCCTTCCTTTTCTCTTTTCCTCTTTCCTTTCCTTCTTCCCTTTCTTTCTTCCTTCCTCCCTTTTCCCTTCCCTTCCCTCTTTTCTCTCTGTCTTTCTTCTTTGTCTCTGTCTCTTTGTCTCTCTCTCCTTTCTCTCTTTCATCTTCCCTTTCTCCTTTCCTCCTTTCCTAGAAGCTGCATTCAAATATAATTTCTCCTTCTTATTTTCTATGTGACTTAGGGCAAGTTAATCTAGTTCTATGGGCCTCAAGTTCTTTATTGTTAAATAAGGAGTTTATTAGGTGATAGCTAAGATTCTTTCTAATTCTAAATCTAATTCATTGTGAATAGCACATTAACAATCTTTTCCTTTTATTTATTAATAAACTTTTGGTGGAAAGTTCCCCCTTTCTTTTGATATTCTTTAGGAATAAGTGGCAGTAAGAGGAAGTATGGTCTTGTGAAAATTCACTCCTATTCAGACTCAGAAAGAGCAGAGTACAGGCACTGCTTCTAATACCTGCTGGCATTATGAATCTAAACAAAGGACTTGTTTTGTAATTTTCCTAAGAAACCCTTAAAAACAAGTTGCTAGTATCCCATCTTCATTGTTGGGATTTTTCCACATCAGAACTCTTCTTCTCTATGAAATTGTAGGTCTGGACCCAAAGTCCTTTAGTATACAGGGATGTTTCTAAATATTGGCTATGTCTAATTCATTTTTAACACATTTATTACAAACACACATGAAATCTGATGATAGCATCTCAAAAAAGAAAGAGTTTCAGCTTAGAGTCAGATGCTAAAAGGACCACTCCAGTGAAACAAAAACACTTGAATCAAAATGGACAGATTGACCTTCTTCATCTATTGCACGTCATCTGGGAATGAGAAACAGAAGGATAATCAGTTCACCAGAGATAGTTTCATGGTGAAAAACTCCTTTTTACAATGGACCCTATTCTGTGAGCTAATTCATTTGATGACTACCCAAAGATGAAATTTTCAAATCAAGAAATCTAGCTATTTAAGTTACAATGGGGATTGGGGTGAGACTCCATTTTTTTCTAAAGAAATAAATGGTTAAGGATAAATTAATCTCTTGGTCTATCACTGGCAGACATTGACTCAAAGGGTTATTTTCCCCTTATTTAAGAAAAAGAGACTAAAATTAATTTTGACAGACCTGGCAATTATCTGGGAGCTGCCAGCTCATTTTTTTTTAAAAAACAACCCAGTAGCAAGAAGGGCTGATTAGATGGAAAACTGGTCTGAAACCAGCTATACACAAAGGGCCAAAGGGACTGTGCATAATAACTTGGGAGTGAGAATTTTGCCCAAAGAACATCTGTCAGTGGAGGAAGAGAGGGCAAAGCCAAAAAAATTCTAGGCATGATCTGATGGCGAAGGGGTCTGGAGATATGCACAGAAGGAGGAAAATAATCCTCATCAAATGACAGGGAGACAAGACAGTGCAAGAGAGTTTTCTTAAGGCTTCAGAATTTAAGAGTGATGGTCAGTCCCTTCTGTACGCATCGATGACTACTTTTAGTATCTATTTGCAGCAATCCACTGAATTTTAATATAGATCTAGGAAAGAAGATGATGAAAAAGAAAAAGCTCCAAACAGTCCAAATGCTGCTGGACAGCTCAGTTTGGCTTCTGTCTTAGCCAAAGTCCCCCTTTCCCCCCCCCCAAATCCATTAAGTCCAACCCTCTGGTAAGGAACTGGAGCTCTGTGTCACTCAGTTTTCCCCCTAATGTAATTTCTTCGAATTTCATGCCCTAGCTCGGCTCCCATATATTCTTTTGGTTTCACTTTGTTTTGGTCTATTTTGACTGTCCCAAGTTTAGCTTTGGGTCTGAAATGTTTTGGTTCCAGCAACAGGATAACTCAGGTTCTTATTAAATAGTGCTTTGACCAAGGAGAAGACCCCAGAATTTAGGTCCAGGTTTAAGTATAAATACATATATATGTGTGTGTATATATGTTTGTGTGTGTGTGTGTATGTATGCATAACATATATATGTATTCAGTTATTCCTTCCACATCATAGAAGTTAGAACGTGGTATATTCTGAATCTGTTACATTTTTCAGCCCTCCTTTCATTCTAGAGAAAAAAAATATTTTTTTATTCTTTTAGAAGAAGTCTGAATTTTTCATTTTCTTTCATGAGGTCTTTACAGTCTCTTTTTAAAATTTGGGATAAGTATTTGATCATAAGCTATATTATAAAATACCATACACATATTTTGTGCATTTCAGAGTTTCTTAATTTTGTCTGTGTTGCCTGCTAGCCTTTGTGTGTATTTTCTGCAAACTTCTTCAAAATTCCTATTTAATTTCTTATGCTTACCTATATAGCAAAACTATGATGGGGAAAATTATAATGGAAGGAATAACTGTATATGTATACACATATATGTTATACATATTTATGTATATGTGTAAAGAAAATTATCTTTTTTTTTATTCTAGATTTATGACAGCTGGCAGGTGGAAAATGAGGTTCAAGTTGGAGTAGAGTTAAGCCTTCCTATGTAGAACTTGCCTCTACTTCCAATGTTGTAGTTCTAGAATTCTGTAGTTTTTCATCTGGTACAATGAGAGGTTAAATGCCTTGGGCAGATTCCCACAATTAATATATTAGAGATAAAACTTGATCCTAAGTCTTCCTGACTCTAAAACTTCCCCCCAGTCCACTACACCATAGTATTTTTCTTGGTTATAATAATAATAAAAAAAATAACAAAAACTCTCACTACACTCCAGGCATTGTGTTACACATTACACTTATCATCTCATTTGATCCTAACAACGATCATGGGAAAATAGGTGTTATTATTATTCCCATTTTACAGATGAGGAAAATGATTCAAACAGGTTAAGTGCTTACCCAAGGTCACACAACTAGTTAAATGAGGACAGACTTAAACTCAGGCTTTCCTGAGTCCAGACTCAATACTCTCTCTAACATACCATGATAATAAAGGAAAAACAAATGAGGTAAATAAGAAAAATATTCATTAATTTTTAAAAAGTTAATTTATATGATTTACACTATATATAATATACATACACATATATAAAAGCAATCAGCTTGTGTGGTCTTCTAAATATTTTTCAATCTCCCTCTCTTTTTTCCCCCTTCAAAATGAGTTCTAAGTATTTAAGCACTTTAGTGAAGAAGTGTTGAATTTTTTAGAGAAGAAATTTTACTGAACTGGGAACGAGGTAGCTATTTGTAAAACACATATTAGGGAGAAAATTAGAAAACGCAGAGAGAGAGAGTACATGCTCAGAGTTCCATAAATTAGCTCTGATAAGAACTTCAATGATGTTGAGAAATTCTGGCTTTTCAATAGTACCTTTCTTCATTTGGGGATTTTTGTTTTAGTTCAGAACCCTATATGAGGAAAGCATTTCTGCCTCTACATTATGTTATCTCACATTACTCTCCACCTTGTACTTTAACACTTGGGTTTAAGTTTTTCTACAGCCAAGTCTTTGCTCACACCCTTCCCTGTTCTCTGGTTTATAACTCTCTTCCAGCTTCAGTTTGTGGGATTTTAATCTTTGCTTAAAATTATACTATGTAGAATACTGGCCATTCCCATTAATGCTAGTTGTTATTTAGTTCCTGCTCCTCTAAGATTACTTCATATCTAGTTTATCTTGTATATACCTATTAATATCACGTTGACTCTCTCTTTATAATGAAAGTTCTTTGAGGACAGGTATTGTTTGCAGTTTTTCTTTGCATTGCCAGTCTTTAGCACAATTTAATAAATATATGTTGATTAATTGACCAGAAGGTCTCCAGTATATTGGGTAAATGTCTTCTGGAACATTTAAAGGAAGAGACTAAAAAGAATCACAAGGTATAAAGTGTAGATAGATTGTGATCTGCATGGCTGCACATTCATCAATAAGTGGATTGATCCACGGATCCACTGAAATGCTGAGCACAACTTATTCATAGTTAGTCCTCACAACTCCATTTTAGTTCTAAATCTATGATCTTATAATCTAAATAATGAAGCGATTTCATTCAAAAGATTGAATGATTATTAATTTAAATATTTAAAACTAGAGACTTTTACATTTTCATTTTTATTTTTTTTGAGTCATTGGTGCTTTGCATATACAAAACCTAAATAGGTTTAAATAGTTTGAATGTAGACATATAAATGGAGTGACTACCCAAGAAATGAGTCACTATTTGGTAGTTGATTCTGTACTAGCTTTTAACGTTTGCAAATCTCACATTTTCAATGCAAAATCTCTCTGTTTCTTCAATCTGATTTAGATTTTTCAGCTTTATTTAAAACTACTTTTGAATGACCTTAATTTTTATTTCAATCAAATTTTGCAATATTAGTGGAGAGAGACAGAGGGACAAAGAGAAACAGAGACAGAAAGAGTGAGAGACACAGAGAGATAGAGATAGGGAAATAGGGAAAAATGGAAACAGAGATAGAGAGAGAGACAAAAAGAGACAAAGTCTATCTTTATGTGGATGGAGTGAGAGGAAAAGGTTCAGGAGGAAGAGAATAGCAGATGGGGCAATCTGCTAAAGGCGAAGGATGAGTGGAAGAAGGGCAATTCTGGTTATCTTCATTCATAGGATTATAAATATGAATCTGAAAGGGATATTATCTAATCCATTTTCCTCTATTTAATAAAGGAGAAACTTGTCCAGAGAAACTGCATGACTTGTCCAAAGTTCCATAGTCAGTTAATAGCCTACAGTTCCCACACATAGTAGATGCTTAATTAATGCTTATTGATTGAAGTCAGAATGCACCTTCCAATCCTGAGACTTCCAATCCAATGCTCATTCTTTTTATGGTGAGCAATATTAATGTCAGGTCCTTTTTCTGGCTTGGGGAATCCGCCTAGTTGCAGACAGGAGCATGTCAGCGGTAATGGCATGGTAATGGCCCCTAGCTCTAGCCTTGCTCAAGGTTAGGAAGGACTTAGACACTCCTAATTTAAGTGGCTAGACCTACACCAAGGTTAATTTCTACTGACCAGAAAGGAGAAACAATTGACCCCTTCCCTGAATCCTATACTGACTTCCCTGTTACCACTCTTCTCTCCCAGACCTACTAATTCTAAGACTTTAGAAATAGAGAAAAAACTTTTCCTAATTCAAAGGATAGTGGGTGAGGGTGGGAACCTCGACTGGATAATCAACTCTATTACAGTGACAGCAAGCCTTTCTTGAGGGACCAGTTGCCAAGGCTCACATTTTCTGTGGTTTCTTAACCGTACATAAGAACTCATTTTGCTCTTTGTCAATATTTTTTGCTTTCTCCCCTTCTTCTAAGGAGAGAAAAACAATGGCTTTTTAATTTTTCGGAACCATTTAAATAATTCATACATTTATTTATTGCAGTAAAATGTGTAATTTTGTTAACTGGAACATATGGTTGTTCACCAAGAATGCTTCGTTATTGGGGCAGTCTGGACATGTTGTTTGGGGCAATGGTGGTATTCTAAAATTGGTAGTGTAACCCATTTTATGTAACTATAAAATATACTGCACAAAATAATTGATTCAATCTTAATAATGAAGGGGGCCTGTGAATATTTAATTGTACGTTAATTCCATCCTATGCATATTTATTTGACATACTTATGCTCAGGGTAAGTTTGGTAGAATTACTGCTATGATTATTTCGACTGATTTGTACTAAACAAAATGTGAAAGGCTTTCCGTCACCTGAGATAACAGCTTGCAGCCATAATTATGGAAAGTCCCCCTGAAAGGAGATTTTAAAATCTTGGGAGGATTTATTATTCCACATGATAAATAGAAAAGAAATAGGGTAAGAGAAGATTTCTCCCAAAAAGTAAATCTGGATATAAAGGCTAGCAGTCCAAGAAATACTTAATCTATTGAAAAAGTTCAACCTTTTATAAATCTGGAATTCTTTCTTCCTTTACCCATGATGGATATTGTTATATCTTTAAAAATAAATGATAAATGATAATATAAGTTCCTATGCCAGCATCTATTTTATTATTTTTTTCCTGTAACTGAGAAAAATAGGGCTTTAAAAGTGAGATATGCAATGACCACAATGGTGTAAAGGAAAATAATTTTGCTAAAAATTGGAATTGATCAAGGCAATAGCTTATTCTGATTTTAAAGGACTGTAAGTAAAGCAGCCTGCCTTTTGGTAGAGAGGTGGTGGAGTATAGGTGTTCCAATAATAGTCAATATGTTGATCTGTTTTTCACAACTCTACCTTAGTACAATTTTTTGGAGGCAGGGAATTATTAGAAAGTGACAATGATTTTTAAAAGAACATCAAGAATACATTTATTTTTAGATGTACCTTATTTATCATTAGACATTCAAAAGTTAGAATCAAGATTAATTATATGAGACTATATAGGGAACAAGGTATCTCTCCCAAGGCTCTGTCCCAAATCCTATTTTCTTCTTCCTCTATATTTTTCATTTGTTGATCTCATCAGTTATTACAGTTTCAATTATCATCTTCAACTTGTCCAGCTCTCCCTGCTTTCCTGACTGCTCATCTCACATCTCCAACTGCTCATTAGACATCTTGTACATTATGTCCCAAAGACAACTTAAATTGAACTCATTATGTTTTCTTCCAAACCCTTTCATTTTTTCTAATGTCATTGTGACTGTTGTGACTAAGATCCAGGCTAGGATCTTAGTATCATCCCTGATTCCTCACTCTTTCAGCTCCCACATCCAATTATTTGTCAATTACTGTCATTTCTACCTTCAAACTTTCATCTATCCCCTTCTCTCCTCTGACAGGGCAAACACCTTGCTACTGGCTCTCATCATCTCATATCTGGTCTATTGTAAAAGCCTTGGGGATGGCTTCTTGCTTTGATTTTCTCCACTTCAGTCCATCCTCTCTTCAACTGTCAAAGTGATTTCCCTAAATTGCACTTCTGACTATATCATTCCCCTTCTTCAACAAACTTCAGAGGCTCCTTATCACCTCTAAGATCAAATATAAAAATCACCTTTGGCATTCAGGCCCCTTGTTTAACTTAGCTCCTCTCTGTCTTTCTAATCTTCTCCCACCTAACTCCTCTCTCTGTACTCTGTACCGTGGGATCCCATGATACTGGATTACATCTCCTAATTTTGTTGTTGTTGTTGTTGTTGTTGTTTGAATCAACAAGAGTGTCTCTCCATTTATGATTTTCTTGGCAAAAATACTGGAGTGATTTGCCATTTGCTTCTCCAACCCATTTTACAGCTAAGGAAACTGAGGCAGAGAAAAAAGTGACTTGTCCAAAATCACACAGCTAATAAGTGTTTTGTGGCCAGGTTGAACTTTCAGACTCTAGCTTGCTTCTCTATTTACAGACCCATGTCTGGTGCATTGTAGATGGTTAATAAGTGCTAGTTGACTGACTAACTGATTGATTGATTCCACATTTAGAATGAAAATTTATCATGGACAAGGATTGTTTCATTCTTTGTATTTATATCTCCTCTATCTAGCATTGTTTAGGACATTGTCATTTTTGAAGAGGGAAAAAAAAAAGTGCCCTGAGGATGCTACAGATGAGGAGCACGATTATAAAATGCTTAATAAATAATTAAATCATTGATTCACTTCTTTGCTTCAAAAATATTAAGAGAAATCTAGGCAATTAAATCCATTTCTAAAGGAATCAATGGCAATGGGGGTTAAATATCCCTGGTTTAAGCTCTAATCAGCAATGGAGAATGATTCCATCAGTGTAGAACACCAGAGGATTTCCTCGGTTTTTTCCTTCTCAAAATGAATCCTGAAAACTTTACTGATTATATGTCTCCTCTTCTCAATGTATTGTTTAGTGGATAGAGTGGAGGACAGAAGTCCTGATGAAAAGGAAATGGACTGAGACAGACTTTGTGAAGCTGAGATCTCGCTGTTAGTACTGTTCATAAACACTAATTCAGAAATGTTACAGTCTGGTAGTTTTCTCTGCTCTTCTACTGTAAGCCATGCTATTTTACATAGAGCACATTGAGATTTTCAACTCTGTCGACTTCCCAAGTCAAGAGATTTGACTTTGCTCCATCTCCTCCCCACCTCCCCCTAACACATCCAACTTCCCTTTTTTTGTTTTCCCCAGGTTATGCACCTACTGAACAAGGAGATATATTCTGTTCACAATTTTGGCTCAGAAAAAAAAAGACCTTAAAAAACTATTATAGGATTTAAAATGTATTTCTGTTTAGGAAAAGCAAACACCTTCAAATTGTACAAGTATAGGATTAAAAGGCAGAATGAATGAAAGATATGAAAATATGGAGAATGAAAGATTTGAAAATATGGAGACTAATATTGAATGCTGACTTGCTCATATTACAATTTGTGTATTGAGTTTTCTCTACTCATTGACATAAAGAGCTTGCATTCATTTGCAAGAAGGTACCTTGGTGCTTTGAAAACCTCAACTTTTTCAATTCCTGACTTTTTAACAAAATATGTAGATGATTTAGACTTTTGAATTGAGTTGTTGCTTTTTTTCTCTGTAGGAAAATGTAAACCCAGAAGAAGCAAGGATGAAAAGGAAAACTATAGTATTTGCTAAATAAAAAAAATTGTAATGCTTTCCTAGATCTATGTTGAGGAATATGGACAACTATGTTTAGTATATGCAATAAATCACTCCATTTTCCAAGAAAAAGAAGAAATTAGAGATAGCATGATAGAGTAGGACAAGTGATATATTTGGAACTAGAGAATCAGAGATTTAAAGAATTTTCTTTCCATTTATTATTCTGTGACTCTGAACAGATCATTTATCTTCCTTGAGACTCACTTTCCTATTTTGCAATAATAATAATTAATAACAGCAACTAACATTTATATATTTTAAGATTTGCAAAAAACTTTACAAAATATACTTCATTTTGATTTCCTAAAAATTCTGGAAATCAGAATATACATATGCACATACCATACTTCTGTGTGTGTGTATGTGTACATACACACAAAAATTCCCATTTTGCAGATGATGAAACTGGGATAGAAATTAAATGGCTTGCTCAAGGTCATGTAGCTAGCATACATCTGAGGCTGGATTTGAACTCAGGTCTTCTCCACTCCCAATGAGGAGCCTTATATATCACACCACTTAGCAGTTTCTATAAAACGAAAAGATAAGAATAAATAAAGCCTATGTTTCCATCTAGTTTTGAATCTATATTCCTATGAAAACTTATGTTTTATGATCTTCTCATTAATTTTCATGACTTGAGTTAGGTTTAAAATATGATCCTACCACTTTTAGTTGTGAATTGGGGATAATTAATGTCCCATCTTCTTCACAAGGATGGTTGTGAGATTCAAATGAGAAAATATATATGAAAACACTTTATAAATAGTAAAGCACTATGTTACTATAAAGGATTCTGATTCTTTACACCTTTGTATAAGTTGTTTATATGATCAAGTGAGATAATGTTTGTAGTGCACTTAGTAAAGTATTTGGTACACAGTTGTGCTTAATAAATGCTTATTTGCCTTGTTCCCTCCATATGGGCTGGTAAGTTCCTTTCTTTACCTGTGACTTATTATTCTAAATCCAAAAAAATCTGTATTTTCTTTCTTATTCCATTATTTATTTATTTATTTATTTTTGAGTGCTTCCTATTTTGGACTTCTTTGCAATGTATGAAGATCATTCTTGCCTTGGGTATTAAATTTTATTAAAATTCACTCAGCCAGAACACTGCTGTTGTATGAAAACATCCAGACAAACTTGGTCAACCTAATGCATATTTGTGTATTACTTTGAAATTCATTTATGCAAGAAAGATAAACCAAAAAATGCTGAGCAATAATTCTGATTGTGGAGATCTTCTCTCCATTTCAAGACTTAGCCCAATCCTTCAAGCTCTGCTTTCTCTTTGACTCTTTCCCTGAAGAGTAGGTTTGATAAATAGTATGAATTTTGCATTTAAGTCATATAACTTGAGCTTGCAGCCCAGTTCTGCTGGATATTAATTAGCTTGTGCCTTTGGTCAATTTTTCTGGACTTTCATTTTCTCTTTCTAAAACGAGGATTTTGAACATAGTGTAGTAGAAAAAAATATTGGTTTTGGAGGTGAAAGCCAGAGGTTCAAATCAAGCTCTACCACTTACTACTTCTTTGACATCAAAAAGATCATTTAATCTCTCTGGCCCTTTGTTTCCTCATCTATATATTAGAGGGAAGGGTAGTTCTAGATAATGATATGATCTTACCATACTATGACTACATTATTTCTAGGGTCATCTCACAGAAAAATGAAAGCTACCTCAGAAGCAATGGAGTCTAGACTATTTCAGAACAGAAACCCTTACTCCAATATCTCTGAGAAGGAGTTGCCTAATCCGTAGGTGTCAAACTGCCTCGGTATGGTGGACAAAAATCCTGAGTACAAAATTTTTGAGTGCATTTTTACCAAATTAAAATGTAGCTGGGAAATGTTCAACAACATAAATACAAATACATTATGGCATGAATAATATTAATTTGTGATTTTCTAAGCCATCCTGTAGCCCACAAGGATGTTTCCATTTTAATTTGACACCACTGGCCAGCCTTTTCTTGGAAACTTCCAATGAGAAGGCACCAAAGCAATACATTTCTATATGGGATTAAAAACATTAATACTAATTTTTTTTGGCTTAATTGTTTGTTCTTATTTCCCCACTGAGTCCAAAGCTAACTTGACCTCTTTGCAACTGCCATTCATTGCTCCTTGTTGTATTTTTAGATGTTTCTATTCATGACTAAAATCACATTAGTTTTCTTCCCTGGCTTAGCAAAAAAAATTAAATTAAGAAGACCTACAAAAATCTGTATGAAGTAATTCGATGTGGAAAAAAAAGGATCAAAAGAATAATTTGAACATTCTTCATTGCAGCTTCTGTTTTTTTTTAATTTGCCTTTTTAAAAGAAATAATTATCAAGCCTTTATTATTATTTTTCTCTTTCTAAATCCTGATGGGGAAAAAAGAAAGAAAAACAAAACTCTTGTTCAGTGAAGCCAAAAAAATTCTAACTTTGCAAGGTTCAAAAAGTGTGACTTATTCTTCTTCAGATTTGGTCTATCCCTTCTTTGTTAGGAGATAACTCCCTTCTTCCTCCATTTTCCATCCCCCTCTTCCTTACTCCTCTCCTCCCTCTCTCTCTCTTTCTCTCTCTGTCTCTCTGTCTTTCTCTGTCTTTCTCCCTTTCTCTCTATCTCTGTCTGTCTCTCTCTTCCTCCCTCCTTCCTTCCCTCTCTCTGTATCTTTCACACACACACACACACACACACACACACACACACACACACACACACACACACTCACTATCAAGTACAAAAAATAAGGTTGCATGGGTTATTAGACAATCGCTGGCATGGACATCTGTTTAACTGTTTTCTGGGAGCGCTCTAAGTGGATGATTTGTCTGAAGTCTCATTCACACAATGGTTTGCTCACATTTTCTAATTATATTATTCTTGCAAGTGAAAAAAACATTTATTTTGGACTTTGTAAACATCAACAAATATGAACGTTTCTCTATGCAAAGAACAGAAAAAGAACTACAGAGGAGACTGTGTGAATTAACACTATACAAAATGTGGGTTTTTTTGTTTGAGAATAAACACACTCTCCTACTTAATTGTTTTCCTTTTGAACTCATCTTCTATTCACTTAGGTTTGAAGGTTTATTTTTACTGATTGACACTTGACTCATTTGGTTCTCATGACAGCCCCGTGAGCTGAGTTGTGTGATTTTTGTCAGTGTAAAGAACTCTAGTGTCATCCTCAATTTCCTCCTTCTTTCTCACTCCCCATATCTAATCAGTTGTCAATCTTGTTGATTCTACTTTAGCAACATCTCTCACAGATGTCCTCTACTCTCCTCTGACACTTCAAATACCTCAGTCTGATCCCTCAGCATACCTTATGTCTGGATTATTGCAAGAGCCTGCTGTTTGGTCTTCTTGCCTCAGGTTTCTCCATTCTCACTTTAGCTGTCAAGGGATCTTCCTAACTCACAGGTCTGATCCTATCATCGCCTCATTCAATGAAGTCCAGTGGCTCCCTATTACTTATAGGATCAAATATAAAATTAAAATTTTAAGGCCCTTTATTCTCTGGTCTTTTCTCATCTTTCCAGTTTTCTTATATCTATTTCCACTTTATTCATTCTTCCAACCATGTACTCAGAGTATAAGGGATACTGGCTTCCTTGTTGCTGTTCTCACAGGACACTTTATTGCCCAAATGCTGGGATTCTTCACTGGCTCTCCACCATTCCTTGAATGCATTTACTCTCCATCTCTCTGTCTTGGTTTTATGACTTCCTTCAAGTTTCAACTAAAATTTTATCTTTTGAAAAAAATCCTTTTTTGATTCTCCTTAATGCCAATAACTTCTTTCTGTTGAGTATCCTAAATTATCTTGTACATATCCATTAGTATGTATTTGTGTCTTTGTTGTCTTTTCCTTTAGACTGGGAATTTGTCTTTCCAGGAGTTAGCACAATGCATGATATGTAGTAAGTGTGTTTAATAAATTCTTTATTGTTCTTAAGTCGTTTTAGCCATGTCCAACTCTCTGTGAACCCACTGGGATTTTTTGGGCAAAGATGCTGGAGTGGTTTTTCATTTCATTCTCTATCTCATTTTGCAGCTGAAGAAACTGAGTTAAATGACTTGCCCACTATCACACAGAGAGTAAATGTCTGAGGCTAGATTTGAATTCAGGTCCTGAGCTCAGGGTTGGTATTCTGGACTGGGACATACAGATGTTTAACAAATTTGTACTTTTGTGGGAATTCCTATTATCAGAAATGAATAGAACCTTGGGATGTTTTAATAAATAAATAAGAGGCAACTGGTTGTCTAATGTATATTTTGAGTTAAGTGATTTGCTCCACACATCTAGTAACTTTCAGAGGTTGAAAACTGGAGGTATAGTTTGTATAGATGGTTCAAATGTCCTTGCTGATAGTCTCATAGGTTAGAGAAATGACCAAAAACTATGATCTCCCATTCTATTCTTCTTCCCAATACACCACGATGATTCTAGGTTTTGGTAACATCCAAGTTCCATATTATGTGTGAAGAAACAAAAATATCAATTTTAGGATCTATATCCCCAGTTAATTTTAAAATGGATCTTAGAATTCTATTCCATATTCCATCCTCCACAAATCTAGCCTTCAATTGATATAGTGCCCAAAGACAATGCAACAATGCAGGATTATTAAAACATAGAAATCTTAATGACCAGAGCTTGATGCATTCCTGGAAATGATTATATTGATTGAAGCACTGAAAATTTGAAGCAGACTGTTTCTCTGAGAGGCCGCGAGACAGAAATCTTTGGCTTCATAAATCTAATTTGAGTGACTGATGAAAAAGGAAAGGTCTATAAAGCTATGAACAGCTATTCTAGTAAAAGTGGCAAAAATTTTCAATAAAAAAATAATTGGTCATCTTGAATTCAGTGATAGAAAATTATGGATATATCTCATTTATGAAGTATCTGGTGTGAGAAATAGATAGATTGAGGTCATAAAAATCCATGCTTACCTGCAGAAGACCAAATCAACAACTTTGACCATGAACTTTTTTCAATGAAAAATGAAGTCACTGTTATTGACATGGGGGCAACATTGGTATTTTATTTAAGTTAAAAAAAAATCTCCCCAAAAGACTGTTCTCTCTGCAGGTCTTGCTGCTTTCTTGCCCTGCCCCCAGCCCACCTTCCTCTATCCTTGGTTAAAATAAACCATCATAGCATTAAATCTGTCCACTACAGTTAATTACTTTGGCAGTGTACGAGAGCATTTAGTTCCAGCACCTTCTCTCGATGGGTTTTGAAGACACAATTTAATATTAGTACGTAGGGAAACTGTTGTACAGCTTAAAACCATAAAGACCATGTCAAGTGCTCGGAGGAATAATAAAATATTCATTTCAAGACAAAAAATTAAGTGGCTTAAGGAAGAAGCTGTTGTCTATCCCAGGAGTGGCTTTTAAGACATTGATGGCTAAGCTTTGAACACTTCTATTCTTAGCCCACCAAACCACACGTAATGAGACCTGAGTAACTGTCTGACTTCAATCGAGCCTAACACTGATGGAAAACCACCAAGCCCTGCTTTCTATCAATGCATCCCTCTGAAAAAAGGCCCTCTTTCCTTATCCCAATCTTCTATTTTTGATAATTTGAGAAAAAAATAAAACCTTTCGTGATCCTGAAAATATGGGGAAAAATCTTCTTAAAGAAATAACAATTTGTATACATAAATACATAATGCATTATATATGCCGTGTTTGCTTACATTACTTCTTATAAACGTTGTCTATAATTTTTATTTGCTGGAAATAATTTATGAAAAGAAAATTTGAAACTAGATATTTCCTCTCTCCCTTCCTCTGATCCTGCCAAATCTATGAAACTGTCTTTTCAGAAATATGAGATAACATTTTTTTTTTTGTGAGCAGAAAAAGACTGGACAAAAAAGCAGGTAGTCCATAGATTAATGAATGATGGAATAGACTGTTGTGGTTTATAAAACTTATAAAATGCTTTTGTGTCATAAGGAAAGACAAATGTGACAAATTCTGAGAAGTACAAGAAAACCGATATGAATTGAAGCAGAACAGAAAAAATAGAATCATGAGATAAATAGACACAATGTCTACAATAACAAATGAAATAATAATACCTGACAGACAATCATACTCTGATTAATTATAATGATTAGTTTGGGTTCAGAAAAACAGAAGTGAAAAACATTCCTTCTTGCTAGGGATGTGGGGTACGGTGGGTGAGAAATGTTGCATATTCTGTCTAGTAGGGACCATTAATTTTGTTTAACTGTTTTTCTTTGTTATAACAGAGAGGTCAGTGGAAGAAGGAGCATAGTGGGAGATGACTGTAATATATAAACAATTTTTAATGTGAGATGATTTAGAACAGGTTAATAATAAAGGGGAAGAAACATAATGTGGAGATTTGAACCTAGGATGATCTGATTCAAATTGAGCTCTGACTTTTATAAGTTATATGATCATGTACAAGTTCCTTCACTTCATCAAATTTGTAAATTATAGTAATAGACAAAGTATAATTTAATTGATGGAAGAAGATTTCACATTGTAGAAATTGCTCTTAGTTTTATCCTCTAGTTCAGTCAGTCAGTCAATAAATATCTATTAAGCACCCACCATATACCAGGCATTGTACTAAGTGCTGAATAAGGGTTTCTTAACTGTTTTTGTACATCATGGCTCTCTTTGGCAGTCTTTCTCAGAATCACATTTTTAAAGACATAAAATTAAGTCCAAAGAATTACAAACATAATCAATTATGTTTGAAATACAGTTATTGATTTTAAAATGCATAGACCTCAGGTTAAATTCCTTGTTCCAGACCAAATAGCAAATCCCTCTATTATATATCAATCTTCAGATATCTGAAAACAGAAGCAGCAGTGTAATATAGTGTAGGCAACAGTGTAGTATTAGATGACTGAAGCTGAAAGCAGAAAGAACTCAAAACAGTTGTGTGATCCTGGGTAAATCACTTAATCTCTGCCTACCTCAATTTCCTTATCTGTAAAATAATAGAACTTATTTTCTAAGTTGTTGTGAGGAGAAAATGGTCCAATGTTTATGAAATGATTTGCAAACCTTAAAATGTCATATGAATATAGACCTATGACATATATAGATACAATGACTGTAATAACAAATGAAATACTTGACAATCATACTCTAATTAATCATAATGATTATTAATATTATTATTACTATTACTGGTGTTTTCTTTTTCTCATCCACAAATTTCCTTATTTAACTGGCTAAACCTTATTGGTTCTTTCAAGTGAAAGTCAGTTGGTATGAGTTTGAGGCCCCTGACCATCATCCTTTGTTCCTTTTCCCCTCATTAATTTATCAATGTTCATCCTAAAATGCAACCCTCAGCACTGAAGAGTAATACTCCTAATGTGAGCTGACCTGGAAATGGTGTTTACATGTAATATTACTGCTTGGAAATTAGTAATGTGAAAGAATAAAGAGAAGTTGAGCAATTAATGAAATCTTTAAAAGTCTCATATTTATTTTTTAGACATTTTAAATGGAAGACTTTTCAGACAAGTGTTGCGATGATCCTTGGCTGTCTGGCTTTAAAAATTTTTTAAACAAATACCAACCAGGAGCTCTGTTAAATTTCCAGTTGTTTTTAAAGAGAAAGTTCATTTTCAAAGCATTGGGGATGGTGATGGCTAGAACTGGAGAAGTTGAGAGGCCATGGATGCTAAAAGTAGTTAAATTTAATATTAGCTCTTAAGACAGATGAAGTGCTTTCGGTCTGAAAGGCCAATGGGCCACAAAAGCCCAGAGCCACTGAGAAAAGAGTCACAAAATTGCAAAGCCCAAAAAATGGTGGGAAATAGTCAGTCATGCTAAAGACTGAAATGTCAAAGCTCTCTTTCCTCTCTCCAATGTATTATAAAATATACCTATCTTATATGAATAGTTTGCAGAAACCCTATGAGGAATTCTGATGATAAGGACTTGATGTTACAAAGGTCCCTTTTAAATCAAAGATCCCACAAAATCAGTACTTTTTGGTGCATTTCCATTTTCTTTGGTCAAATAAGAAAGAAATCTGCTTCCCACATAGTGAAAGATCATAAGCTTTTTTTTTTTTTGTAGGTTTGCCTGGACATTTTCCAAAGTTCAGGTGATCTAGCAATATTAACATTTTACTGACTCTTGTGCCTGCACTTTGCTTTCTTTCACACACTATTTTAGGCTCAGTCTCTTTGTTGATTTTTGGAATTCCCAGAATCACAGAATTTCTGAGTTGAAAGGGATATTAATGGCTCTCTTACCCATCCTGTATTTGAATGCTGAATAGAGATACTTTCTTTTACTAACCCAATATTTGGGTTAATTAGGATTAGTTCATAATTTTTTTCCTTAATAAGAGATGAAAATATTTTTTTTGATCTTTGTAAAGGGTTCTTTTTTTTGGGGGGAGGGGAGATTCCCTTTAGGGAGAAGATCTGGAATTTGGTCTTTCCATGGGTAGAAATAACTTTCAAAAGCAGAATGGAATCCAGTTTCAAACAGGATTGTAAAGCACCAGCAGCCTTGGACTCAGGCATTTGCTTTCTTTAGATGTAAACCCCTGCACATCTTCTTTGGACAGATTTTTCAAAACTATTTTCATTTGATATCACATTGAGGATTGCAGATACTGTAGTAATTTGCTTAGTTTTATGGATCAGCATACATTTCTATTCACTCTTTGTCTCTGGGAATACTGATTTCCTAGCTGATATAACATGCTTTAGAAATAAAATAAAAATGGAGTTGATTTTGTTAGAAGGTACGAGGGATCTGACAACTGATAATTTCCTCTTAGGTACAGGGGACACCAAAATTGTGTACATATTTGATGAGGTTTATAAACTTATGATTATAATGACTAGAGCTGATTGAGTTTAACTCCCTCTGAAAGTAGAGGGATCCATGGGGGAAATGGAAACTGTTTTCCTTTCTTTCACCAAGTTACACTGGAATTAATGACCAGCATTAACAAGGCATTGTTTTCCTTCCCAGTCTCATAGAAAATTACTTTTTCTTTATTTATATTTATCTTTACATTTATTCTGTTGGTACCAATATTTGTCTCTCCGGTTAGAAGATAATCTGGATAAAACAAATTGTTGTCTTCTTTATCTTTGTATAACATGAGACTAGAACAAAGACTGGTTTGTAAATAATCTGGAGAAAACAAATTGTTGCCTTCTTTATCCTTGTATATGTATCATTGTATTATGTATAACATGAGACTGGAACAGAGACAGGTTCGTAGTAGGTACTTAATAAATGCTTGTTTGTTGATTGTTCCTCTATGTAAAAAAACATCATAGCAGAATATAATGTAAGTAAGAAATAGTAAATAAGTGTTGATTGATGGGGGGATGGCTGAACAATCTGTGGCACGTAAATAATGGATCATATTATCATATTTTTAGTAAATGCAAAACATAGGGAATTCATAGACATGTAGGAAGACTTGCATAAATTGCTGTAGAATAAGAAAAGCAGAACTGAACAAACTTTATCAAAAGAGACTGTAATAAAGAAAATAAGACAAACATCAAAATTAGTAAGATCCAGATTGGTTACAATGAATGATCTTATTTCCCAAAAAGGGAGGGTGAAAGGTGAACATTTCTTTCCAGATAGAGAGGGGAAAGAGGGAATTGGGGGGAGGGTGACAGAGGAGAAGGGAAAAAGAGGAGGAAAAGGGAGAAAGAGAAAGAGAGAGAGAAAGAGAGGGGGTGGGTGGGTAGGGAGAAGGAAAAGCCTAATTTAAGCAAGAAACCTGGTGCCAGTTTCTTAATCTTTTCTTCTCTTCTATGTTAATTTATCTGCCATTATATTTTATTCCCTTTATTTTTAATCCATAGTGGACACATACTAAATTCTGTGCAGATTTTCCATGTAAATACATAGCAGCTACAAAGCCTAAATTAGAAATGAGATGCAGGGTTATTATTGTGCGTTTGTATATTTACCTCAGAAAATATATTTGATAAATATGTAAATAGAAAATATATATTCCCTCATTGGAGGAAAAGATGGATACATAAACTAGGGAATTACCTTTGAGTTTCAGGAACTTAAAAACGTCTTCACCCACTTTTGAAAAAATAATTACTAATTTCCCAAAACTTTCTCACCTCCAACATACATAGTTATCACACAACAGCAACTCAGCATTTGGAAGGGAGAAAAACAGGATTTGAAATTGGCAACGTAGTGTTCACAATTTTGAACAAAGACCCTGACACTGTGTGGTGTTTTACAAACAGAATTCTCAGACTCCTAGACAGTCCTGTGCTCACACTGAGCAAAATCATATGCTTGGATCTGGGAGAAGAAATCCGACAGTAGGGCTAGCAAGGCTCAGCCAAATGTGTTATATACAGAAGTTAGAACCAAATGAAAGGATCTACTCAAGAAAAAGGTCACTTATTCTTTAAACGATGGGCTATAATCCAAACTATTCTTGACTGTTATATTTTTTAGAGAATTCAAACTCTCTCATTTTAACCCCAAATAAGTTGTCAAGTCATAGTTCATAGGCTCTGCTAGAAAATGAAATAAAAGAATGCCCTGAACATTTCATTAACTTGTTAATATGTAACATAACTGTGGTATGCTCTTGATTTGATCTCTTTTGTTCTGTGATTAGTATTTATTAGATCACTTTTGGATGCAGTGTATATATGTATATGCTACTTTAGGGTTCTTGCAAGTCTTTTTCTACCTCTAAGAACAGCAACTCTATCGAATATGATTGTTGTGAAGATCAAATGAAAAAACACATGTAAAGTGCTTTGCAAACTTTAAAGAATGACAAATGTTGGTGATGAGGATATTGATAATAATGATGATCATATCTTATATATTAGCTACTGAACAATTAACTCTGTGAACTTGCCATGAATATCTTAATAGTACTGGACAGAGTATTAGCCCTGGAGTCAGGAGGACCTGAATTCAAGCTGTGTGATCCTGGGCAAGTCATTTAACCCCAAGTGCATCAGAGAAACCCAATGCAAAACAAAACCAAACAAATAAAAAAGTATTTTTTAATATCTTTGTTCCTAGTTCTCTTTATCAACCTCTAAAGCTAGTGTTTAAGAGAATGCTGGACACTGAACAAATAATTACAACAATTGATTTTTAGATAGTGTTTTCTGACTTGTAAGGTGCTTCAAATTGATGATCTCACTTGTACCTCACCCGAGTCCCACAAGATTTGCTGCATTCTAAAGACATGGGAGCCCTGGGCTCACATAGCTCCAAAAAGTCAGATGCAGAAATCATATTCAACTATCTTATGACTGTGGGCTTTCTGACCATTTTACTGAAGTATATTGACTTTCTGATGATTGCTGAATGAATGGAGGAATGAGTGAATGATTGGATTAATGATCTCTCTGCACACATATATACATTCACACATAACACACATACACACACACATATATATATATTCACATCTGTCTGTCTATCTATCTATCTAAAGATTTAATTTATCTAAGTTTACAGGTCCATAGATTCAGATATTGAAAGGACTTGAAGCATCATTTAGTCCACTCCCCTCACTTTATATAGAGGGGCTCTTTCTCAAGAAAGTGACTCAGGTAAATAATCAGCAGCAAAGCCCGGGTTTGCATCAGGCTCTCTGCTTTTAAAATAGGAAATTTATTTTGCAAAATTGAATACTAGATTAAAAATATGTAGTATCTCAATCAAAAGTTTTAGTTCATTTGTATGGTATTAAGTTACTATTTAAGGTTTTGGGAACATTTTCTATTCCAATATTTCATTTTTTCTTTTCTCCTCCTTTCATTTTCTTTTATTTGTCTAATTCTCTGGGCTCTGGTTTAGGAATGCCAATTTGGTGGACAATAGAAGGCTGTGATTAAACAGCAATGATGGATTTCATGGGACGATCTAAGAGTCCTCTTGCATAAAAGCCCAGAGTTCTGCCTGGTAGCGATTTCATCTTGTAGGGCTGGTGATCTCTAGGATTGGTTCACCAGCTTCCCTAACTACCCTGCAGAGAATTTTGCAAGGAAGACTAGACCTGAGGTTGCTGTTTGAATAAGCATTTCAATCTTGGTTCAGAAGACTGAGTCTACTATTCCCTCAAGGCCTAGAAGGATGCATTCTGATATTCTTCCTGGATGTGAACAGGTGGGCATATGAATCTTGATTTTGATCTTGAGTATATCACCTCCTTCCTCTAGCAGAAACTAAATCACTCCTTTCTCTAATATCAACTAAATCACACAGTATTTGGAAAGCTCATAGGTTCATTTCAAAGAAAGCTGGTATGATGATTTATAATGATTAAAAAAAAAGTGTTTTTCTTAGTAGAATAGGATACCCAAAAATAGATTATTTTAAATAAAAAGAAAAAGGCTTACACACCCAATTTGGGAGTAGGGAATATTGTTTTTCAAAAAAAGAAAAAAAGTTATTCTCAACAGGATTCCCAAGAACCCAGAAATAAAATTCAGGAGCTTGGAAGATAGCTAGGAACCACTCAAAATAACAAAGAGAAGTAAAAAAATAAGTAACGAGAGATGGTGTGGTATATGGCAAAGATTCTCAATTCTTTTTATTCCTTGTTATCACTTAGGCTTTCAAGTAAATATTTATGGTTCAATATGAAAAGAAGTAAATTCTAGAGTTGGCTATGCATAAGCACAAAAATCAGTGATTAATTTCTATGGTATAATATAGTTATTTAACAAATCTTCTTTGTATCCAGTTGACAGTGTTTTTATACCACAAACCCCAAGATCAGAGCTCATGGCACAGTTAATAGAGAAATGGTCTTGAAGTCGGGAATATCTGCCCTTGGCACAGATTGGCTTTATAGCTTTGGGTAAGCCCTCTAGCTTATGAATATTTTAGGCCAGAATATCAAATGGACTACCTACCACCTTATGAGACCCACATCATCCTGAGTACAGCCCAAACCAGATTAAAATGTAGCTATTAAATACCTAACAAAATAAAACTTAAAAAATACAATAAACTACAGACAATATAATATTTTAAAATGAAGTCAATGTGCAACCCGCAGGGATCCTTTGGTAGGGTTTAAGGGCCCCTGTTATTATTTGAATTGGACACCACTGCTTTAGGCAACTTTTTAAGACCATTAGCTGTAGTGCAGAGGACTGATTGACATTGGTCGAAGGAATTACTTCACTGAGAGTTTCCTATATCAAGAACATCACAGGTCAGGTCCAAATTTTTTTTTTTAAGACAAAAAAAATAAACTGAAAGGATTCAGCATTCTTGCGAGTGGGAGCTAGCTGTTGATCACAGCAGAGAACAAAGCACAGGCATGTTTATAACAGCTGACATGTTTATACACACACCAGCCTAAATAGATTACTTGAGTCATAGATGGAGAGTGAAACAACAAAGAAACAGAGAAAGAAAGGGGGAAAGGATAAAAGGGGATTCAATGCATAGCAGTGCAAAGGGAAAAATCTGGATCTAAATCCAAGCTGCTAAACACTGGATGAGCAGGTTCATTGTTCTTTTGAAAAGGAAATAGCTACTTCAGCATTTAAAGTGGAAAGCATCCTCAAGAAAGCCCCTGTTAGGCCTTCCCTGGGCTCACACCATCCCATTAAAATGTATCATTGCATACTAATGAAAATAAACACGTACAAGAGACCAGAGGCTTCTTCTGTGACTAACTTCTCAGAGAGTGCCTAGAATTGGAAGAGTCTCATTTTAAATTGTACATCGTTGCTTTTGGCAACTTTTAAAGACCATCAACTAATTTTTGACCAATAGATACATTCTGTGCTTTTCCCCCTTATTTTAAGCACCTTTTATGACTCTCCAGGAACATATCATTCATATCAAAGAATAAGTCCCCATTTTTTATTTTTGGCAATTACAGAAAATGGCAAGAAGGGAAACTCCAAAAAATAATGTGGTAACTTATTCAAATAACAAGAATACTTTGGCTTCCTGGGCTTTGCAAAACTTATCAGGCTCGCCCTGCCGCAGCTGTCTTTGAGGCATTAGTTTTAAAACTTTAATTTCCTAGCCAGATACCAAGCATACCTGAGATCTCCAATGATGGGCTCGATTATCCATGCTTGATTGACACAGTAACCATGGTATCTTTATTGCAATGGGAACCTCAACTAAAAAAAAAAAAGCCATTCTGATTTACAACTATACAAATTCTCACAATGTGATAATAAAGAGGATACATGATGAAACCTGACAGGACGTTAAGCTGATTGCACAAGTGTGGACAGCTGAAGAGGCAAGAAATAATACAGTTGTCACTGGCCTGTTTCACCACAACACCAGGCAAACAAAAGGAACGCTGTTAATCAGTTCAACTCTGCGGCTGGATAATCCTAAACCAGTAATTGACAAATGGAAAAACCATACAGTCCCCTCTGCTCTGGGATTCATAAAGCACATGAATATTCATACCTTCTCCTCTGGTCAAGGAACTTTTTAAATGCTTTAAGCCAGGTTTTTAAAAGAAGAGAACAAAGAAGAATGAAAGGCTCTTCAATAAAATATGGCTGCCTTTTAAATGCATCTCTTTCCCCCAAACCCCCATTAAAAGCAAAAGTTAATACGATATGGGAGATACCATAAGTAGTAAAACTGGAGCATGGGACAGGTGGTCCCAAAGAAAGGAATAAGTTTATAATTTTTGGTAATTTTGGATAAAATGTGCAAAAATTTTGTAAAAAAATGGAATCTGTTAATGGCTCTTACAGAGAATGGGACTCTGTCTTAAAGAACTCTAACTTCATCTTGGAAATGGTTATTTTGTCCTCAAGATGGATGTGAATAATTTGTTTACTCAGAATGTCTTACCATGTGAGTTTTTTAATATACACATACATATATATACATATATATTCCTTCTAATTTGTTGAAAATCATATTTCAATATAATTGATTTTTTTTGCAGTTGCATGTATTTTATTTTGTGTATTTAAAAGCATCATTGTAAGAAAGGAGCCAAAGGCTTCCTCAGACTGCCAAAGGAGTCCATGGCCCCCCAAAATTAAAGAAATTCTTATTTAAGGGCAGCTAGGTGGATAGGGTATCAGCCCTAGAGTGGGGAGGTCCTGAGTTCAAATCTCATCTAAGATACTTGAACCTGGACAAGTCCCTTAACTCCAAATATCTCACACACAAAAAATCCTTGTTTAGCCAAAATATGGATGTCTACGTAGTTTTTAGCATTCCGTAAAATGTCTTTAGCTTTTCAAATGGTTTTACACATCTCATTTGATCATTATAGCAATGACTACAAGTGACACGATTGAGGCTAAGTTAAGATGTGACTTGCCTCAGTTTCAGGATTTGAATTTAGGTCTTCCTGACTCCAAATCTATGTCAGCAATATTGTTTATCCTTAGAAAAATCATTTTCATATTACTTTAGGAAGATGGGGTATTTTCTTGAATGTTGTTAAGCTTCCAGCAAACAAACAAAAAAGTATCTAAATTATAATGAATAAAACTCAGTGCAAGGCTATGTATCTATTTAATCATAGAGAGAAGTATTCCAGAGAAGTTGTGCATAAATTGAACTTTTGCAAATTGAACTATATTTCAAATGCACCAGGGGACTTGCTATTTAAAGGAACCCTGTGATGAATGCTTTTTATAAAGTGAAGAATTTTGGTATTCCAGGTTTTAACTGTTTTGTACATTCTGTTTTTGCAGAATTTGTTTGGGGGGCACACAAATGCTGCTTAATTCATTTGTTTTAACTTCTTAGAAAGAAATCTCAATGTTCAACTCCTTTTTTTTTTGAGTTTTTCAGGATGAATATACATATTTAAACAGTTGACCCTGCCTCAAGCCAAATTTATCAATACATTAGATTAAATTCATCTAAATTTAAAGCCATTTAAAGTGATTCCTCTGCTTGAAACACTGAAATATCCAAATGTGAAGTAGATTATGTTTCCTACTTTCAAAAAGCTTACCTTCTGCTTGGAATGGATTGTAGAAATACGTGTCCAAAGAACATAGGGTGTGATGGGATGCAGCAAAGGTCTTTCCTTTAGTTTTTAGCAAATTTCAAGTTCTACACTCCTCCATAAAAAATCCTCTGAATTCTTCAGCCCAGACTAATGGTTTCTGCATATTTGATTACCCCATTTGATTTTGTATAAATCCCTTAACTTTCCTGGTCTCAGTTTTCCCATCTTCAAAATGAAAAAATGAGACTAAATGGCTTCTGAGTGAGGTTCCAAATCTAGGTCTATGATCTGAAGACTGTTTTATGTTTGCCAATTTTGTCTTCCCAATCTGATAACCAAATGCTTTTGGGCAGACTTCATTTTTTTTTCTTCCTGTGTCTGTTCCTTAACTCTAGAATGAACAAAATCATTCAGTCAACAAGCATTTATGGGTCACTTTCTATGTACCAGGTGCTGTGCTAAGAACTGGGGCACAAAGAAAAGCAAAAATATTTTCCTTATAACTTGGCGAAGTAGTCCTGTAACCATTACCACCAATTTACTGATGAGACTATGCGGAAGCTGAGGAACAGAGGAAGGAATTGACTTGTCCATGCTCCCAAAGTAAGTAAATGTTGATGGGGAGATTTGAACACAAGTGTTGAGGTTCAAAGATCAGAGATCTTTCTGACACTCCAAATAAATAGAAAACTGGATTATTTTAATGTATCTAGGGGAAGCTAGGTGGTGCAGTAGATAAAAAACTGGGGCTTGCACTCAGGAGAGATGTGTTCCTTATCCTTGTGTGCCTCAGCTTCCCCATTCATAAAATGAGGTAGAAAGGAAATGGCAAACCACTCCAGTATCTTTGCAAGAAAACCCCAAATAGGATCACAAAAATTGGATTCTGCTGGAAACATCTGAATAGCTTATTGGTACAGTCAAGGTCTGAATTTGATTGTCTAACTTTCTTTCCATTATACATTTCTTCTGCTCTTCACCTTTTTTTTTTTTTTTTTTTTTGTTCTCTAATTTTCATAAAAAAAGGCATTTGAGGATATACTGAACAAATACATTTGTGACAACTACAAATGCATTGGTAATTGAGTATAGCATTTTTTAAGATCTCCAGGCTGTCACTTTTCAATGATTTCTTTGCAAATGACTTCCTCGTGGCTTTTTAAATGTCAAAAATAGTCATGGTCTAAGTTCTCAGACCTCTAAATGAGTATTTCACTTCACAGATAATGATTTCCCCCTGGGGGGGTACAGGGAGGGAAGAATATCAAAAGGCAAAAATACTTTTATTATTGGCATTTAAAACATCAATTTCTGATCCCTGGGAAACTGAAGCATGGAGGGAGAAGAGAAGGAAGAAATGCACTAAAGGAAGAAGTAGCTGTTTCTACCTAGGAAAATATAAGTGCATGCACACAGACACACACACAAATGCACACACAATCCTTATAAAATCAAATGACAGAAAAAAAACATGGTTTTTAAGTAATCTATAGCAGAGATTAAATGAGGAAAGATATTTCTTGGTGTTTTCTAATTCTATAATGTTGTGAACTAAATAAGAATGCTTATTTTGCCATATAGTTATCTGCTACCAATAATTGTCTTCTTCCATAGGGCTTTAAAATGTAAGGTGTGCTTTCCTCGTACAAGCTGTGCATGTGTGTGTGCATGCACGTGTGCACAGGGGTTGATAGTTCAAGTTGATTAAATTTTACAGACAAAGAAACTGAGGCTCAGAGAGATAACGTGGCTTGCCTAGAATCAAATAATCTATAAACACTTTTATATCTAATCTTGGGAAAAAACACCCCTAGAATAGGGGAAGTAAAAAATCCATAGAAGGATATATTCCTTATAAATAGATACTTGAGAAAATTAATTCCTCAAACTTTTAGAGACCACTAAAACTAATGAATTAAAAAATGCTGAAATAAGGCCTAAATAAAATTTTGTCTCTCCTAAATCCATCCATCCATTCTTCATTCCTTCCTTTGTTGCTTCCTTTTTTCCTTCACTTCCTTCCTTTCTTCTTTCCTCCCTCCCTTTCCCTCCCTTTCTCCCTCCTTTCCTCCTTCCCCTCTCCCTCCCTCCCTCTCTCCCTTCCTCCCTCCTCTCCCTTCCTTCCTCCCTCCCTCCCTTCCTCCCTCCCTCCCTCCCTTCTTTCCTTCCTCCCTCCTTCCCCTCCTCCTTTCTTTCCCTTCCTTCCTTCCTTCCTCCTTCCCTCCCTCTTTCCCTTCCTTCCTTCCTTCCTTCCTTCCTTCCTTCCTTCCTTCCTTCCTTCCTTCCTTCCTTCCTTCCTTCCTTCCTTCCTTCCTTCCTCCCTTCCTTCCTTCCTTCCTTCTCTCCCTCCTTCCCTTCCTTCCTTCCTTCTCTCCCTCCTTCCCTTCCTTCCTTCCTTCTCTCCCTCCTTCCCTTCCTTCCTTCCTTCCTTCCTTCCTTCCTTCCTTCCTTCCTTCCTTCCTCCCTTCCTTCCTTCCTTCCTTCTCTCCCTCCTTCCCTTCCTTCCTTCCTTCCTTCCTTCCTTCCTTCCTTCCTTCCTTCCTTCCTTCCTTCCTTCCTTCCTTCCTTCCTTCCTTCCTTCCTTCCTTCCTTCCTTCCTTCCTTCCTTCCTTCCTTCCTTCCTTCCTTCCTCCCTCCCTCCCTTCTTTCCATCCATCATTATACTGGCACACTTAGAGGTATTTAGTGAGGGGCAAGAGGGCATCCTTTTCAAATATTTTATGGTGTGGTCCTTTATTTGCTTTTTTATATTTCTTATAATATTGTATTTCATAAATATGTACACTGCCTATCATTTATTTAATATTATGTCACAAAATTACATGTATAATATACACATTTATGCATTTACATAAAATATACAATAATATATTATATATAATATGTAAATGTAAAAAATGACATGCACATATGGTTCAGAATATTTTGTCAATGCAGCTCTTTACAAGGAAAGCTCAAAAATATATTCAAAAATATTTTCATAGATGTATATATCATATATATGTATTTGTACATATATGTGCATATATAATCTATATTTCTATATACTGTGTACAAAATCTAAATTTTCTACATACTTATATATCTCTCCATCCATTAATCTATCATCTATTTGCATTTACAGTTATATACATACATTTCTATATATCTCTGTCTCTCTCAATTTATCTATCTACCTATCATCTTTATTTTTCTACCTGTTTCCATTTATCTGTATTCCTATGGAACATCAAAATATACTATTTTGTTTTATTTCTGACCCCCTAAAAATAATAATCTATTCACTGAGTGAGGAAATTGTTCCAATCCTCTGTTTGAATTCAGGGTTTACATTTCCCTTGCACATATACAAGCTAAGGTAACTTAAGATATGAGAAGGGTTTCTTTGCTTTTTGAGATTTATACATATCTATTATTAATATAGGTATGTATATACATATATGAATAAATATAATACATTAGGAAAATACTTTCAGAGCGATTTTTAGATTTCTTGATACAAATAATCCATAAATATTATTTTTATTATTGTTAGTACCATTATATTTATACATTACATTGTACATTATATTCCTAGAGTATGTATTCCTTCAGAATTAATATCAAATTGTTCACAAATGATTACCTTTTATTTAGTTTTTAAAATTCATTTTATTTTTCATTTATGGAATAAAGTATTTCTATAACAGCATAATCATAAAGACAAATCCCTTTTAAAATAATTATTCATTTTGTCTATTCCAAAATGATTAATGAAAATATCAAAAAGGAAATTGAAAAAAATTCTTCTATAATTTACATCATTTTTCTAAAAAAAAAAAGCCCATTTCTAAAACATTTGTTATACTTTTTAAATACTGAAAACTGCTTCCTGTTTTAATCTACGTGGGAGGCAAAGAAGACATATGGAGTTTGAGGATCTAAAAAGCACTCTTCCTTCTGAATTCCAGGAAATAGACTTGCTTTTTAAACTTTTTTATTATTTTTCTTTTTCAATCACCAAAGATGTGGTTAAATTTAAATTACTGCTGGAAGATCCTTGGGAATGGAAAGGACCTGATGGACTTTTAGAGATCACTCCACCGGGGTGACAAAGACCATTATTAACTGGCTCCGAGTGGAGATAATTCTGAGCAGATCCAGACTTTGCCCTATTTTCATCCAGGAACACTTGTCTGACAGATTTAATGGACACCTTTGTAAATGATTTTCCCTGGCTTTAACAATCCTGTTGCTTAAGCCCACTCAAACCTGTTCCTGATGGACTTCTCTTAATGGATCAGCAGAATTGGGCAGGCAGAAGAGAGCTGCCAAAGCATTAGTTTCTCTTTGCATTTAGATGTTGGCATTCTGCTGAGATGTCATTGTTTACTGTTAAGGAAACTAGCTGCAATCTCTGAAAAATATTTACAGTCCACATGCCAATAACTGTGTACCACCCCAGAGTCCAGGTAATTGTCACTAATAGCCATAAGCAGTGATAAGCTTGTTTTCTACTGTATCCATGAGATGCTTGATTCATTGAGCACACACATGCCTTGTCAGGTCCTTATTAAAAACACCTGATACATCTGGGAGAATTGCAGGCGCTGTCTGGTCCTCTAGTGCTCTCAGTATTGGGAATAATGTTTTTAAGAGGCTGATTTTTTTTCCTCTTAGACACACACGAAAGAAGCTTTTACAGGAAGTTACAAATACTCCTAAATGACATTTCATTAAAAGTGCGTTTCCTTGGAAAGTGGTCAAGAATAAAAGCCCTGCTTTCACTTGGCAGGGGAAGAAAGTGATGTAGCAGCAATATGGGAGGCCAAGGAGCATCGAAAATCGACTTTGCCATGGATGTGAGTAGCATTCAGGCAGGTTCAGTTCTAGGAAAACATCCCAAGTGCTTTCCTATGAACTTCTAATTCTCTCTTTCAAAACTAGATTCCCAAGCTAGATTTCCATTTCTGGAGAGCACAGAGAGAAATGGAAAAATCCATGTGGTCTAGGGATAAACAAAAGAAGTGACACTATCTACACAATGGGAAGGGCAGGAGGGTTTGTAGGCATAATGTAAACCCTAAAAATTACAATTATGATTTCATTGATATTAATTCCCTCTAATAATGCAGCTGGGTACCTTCTCTCTAACTCATAGGCTTAAACTTCTTATTAAGTATGTGGCAGAGGAGAAATTCCTTGAATTTTCTATTCACTATATCATGGTGGCTGTCATAATAACTGAACTAAGAATTAATTTATAGAATCAGTGGTTTTATTAATATAAGAAATTTCTAGATATAGAAACACCCTCTAGCTTCTTCACAATTCACAGGCTCTGCCATTTAGAATTTATATCATTTTGTGGTTAAGGTGACTTGCTCAGGTCACATAGCCAGCAGTTGTTAAAGACAGGATTTTCAAATGCAGAGCTTCCTGACTTTGAAATTAACTCTGCCCCATACACTATGAGGATACCTAATAATGATGATAAAAATAAAAATAATAAAACACCACCATATGGGTCCACATCCCACAAATACTGCAATACCAATTTCAGTCCTGAACAGAAAATAAAGCTCAGTGATTTGAGGGAAGGGCTTCCTCATTGCCTGGCTCTGTTATGGTAAGCTTTGCTGAAGTTCAGGTGACAAGAAGCACCTATGTGACAGATATGGAGGGTTAAAAAAAGGAAAAAAAAGTTGAATGATTAATTAATTTTATTAATTATTAAAGTAATTACTTTAATGTAAAAATCCCTCTTAATTCAAAAACACTGATTCATATTTCTAAGCATCATCTTTCTCGAGCTGGAGGGCTCCCAAAAGACATATAGCCCAAATCCCTCATTTAATAGATACCGATATTGAGGCATCAGAATGGTAAGTGAGATTCTCAGGAAAAAAAGCGGTTTCGGGCAATTATCATAGATGGGACTAATTAAAGACTATCAATTTGACCTAGTTCAGCCTCAATTTCCTTATCTGTAAAATAGGGATAATAGCAGCACCTGTTTTACACAGTTTCTTTAAGACTCAGAGGAGATAATGTACCTAAAGCCCTTTGCAGACCACAGAGCCTGGTATTAAGAACCCTCATCACCTCGGTTATGAAAAATCCAAGAGTAATCATCCTTTTCCTCTTCCTCTGGAGAGATTGAACAATGTACATCTTTAATTTGATTTTTATTTTTGATTGATTGGCTTATTTTTAAGATTTTGTTGTCATTGAAAATTAGCAGCCTGCCACTAGCTTTAACGAACACACTAGAACAGTTAAGGGAAAAAAGGCAACTGAGTTAAGTCTCTACTGGGAATGGCGTTGCCATGTTGTTTTTCAAGGTTACTTTCTCTTCATTAAAAACTCTGTAAAATAATAATGAAGAAGAAACTGCTTCTCATTAAGGCAAGAATAAGATCACTAGTCAATTTTACTGCTCCCCTAATCCGGCTTCCTTTTGGTGCCGGGGAAACTTGACATGCCTCGTGTTCTCCGAATTCTGAGCCTCCCTTTCCCTGTAAACAGAAGAGAGTCCATAATTACGCCCTGTTTGATCCATATCAAAGCAAGTGATCCATGTATCGATTTACATAAAGTAAAAGCACATAAAACATCTCTGCTTTTCACCCTGACTTCGCTAGCTTTCTAAGGAAAAGTTTCCTTTTGCATACTTCATTTGAATATAAAAATCTCCCGTTGAAATTTGTGATGTTAAACAAACCATACCAGTCATTCAACTTTTTAATTAAGGATTCAGTGTTCCATCCCTTTTCAGACATTAAAATTCAGGTGCAGTCATTAATCTTTCTAAACGAATTCACCTGTGGCTAATACTGATGTATTTTCTATGAGGCTTGTCATGGGCTACATACTGCATGCATAACCACTCTACAGTTAATTACACAAGGGATTATCATTAGTGTCATAAAGATAAAGCCTTGCTAGAAGCATTAGAGTGGTGGAAAAATATATATACATATATATATTTATATATACATACATTTCTATACACATGCATATATACACACATATACCACACATATATAATACACAATATATAATTTCCATATAGATATTCTCTCCACATATATGTACATACATATACACACATTTCTATAACATATACATATATATGCATAAATACATTATTTTTTTCTTGGTTAATATTCATATAAGAATTGAAAGAAATAATAAATCCCACCATCATAGATAAGATCAAGTTGTAAGTAGGTCATATTGGGGGCCACAAAGCCAGGAAAGAGAGCCGCTTCTTTTGGAGTTTTGTCACTCTCTTACTTAAAAATTAATTTGCAATCTGTGCCCTGAACCCAAAGAGCAGTGAAAAATGCAAATTAAATCTTCCTTTTAATTTTTAGATACCTTAGTTGGACATAGGTAGTGAATTATTTCCAGGAAGGGTAAATTAGCATAACTTTTAGGAATGGTAATTTATATAGGTAAATCCAGCAGCCCTCTGGGAAGACAGCTTGGAAATTTTTCACAAATAAAGTCATTTGAGAAGCATAATCAGCATAATTTACAGTAAAATTCATGAAAACACCAAGTGGTGATCCAGGATAAACAAATCTTAAGAAATAGGACAGGCACTGGTGTAATACTAAAAGGTTTTCAATGCTCTAATCCCAATGTTAACACTTGCATATTTTACTTAGCTGTTTAAACCATGTCATCATATCTAATGTCATTCCCTATGCCTTCAGGAGACAGCTGAAGAACTTTGTACAGGCCATTCCCTCTACTCTCTGGTAATAGGGACTTCAACAATGGGAGCTATTGTTATAGAGGACTATTCTTTATTTGGCATGCAATAAGCTTTTGAGACATGTGTACACACAAAAAGCAATTGAATAGAATATAAACACAACATAAACAGAACACAAAACACTTTTTACAAGTGACAACATAAAGCTAAAATACACTAGACATATGCTCCAATTATGATAGAGATTCTGTTTATTCAACAAAGAACCTCAGTTAAGAGTGAGAAAATACCAGATTGTAGACGTAAATTATGGTTGGGGATGGTGGTGGTGGTGAGGAGACACAGATTATTATCTTTTTTAAACATTGCAATCAAAAGAATAAAATCCAAATTGCTTTCATTTATTTTGATTTAGCTCATGACGGGTTAGTACTGGATTTTCTGTTTCATTTTAAATGAAGAAAAGCACCATGTTTTGCAATTGTACTGGGGTTCCATTATCACATGGAACATGTTTGTCAATTAAACAATTATTTCCAAACATCTGCAAAATGTGGATGATTGCTAACATTTTCCCCTTTCAGATTTGGCATAGATTAAGAGGTTTTCTGGAGGTTATCAAAAGAAATAATCTGTGTCTAAACTATACAAAAGGATAAATTTGACAAATTTCTGTAATGACAATAGAGTGTGAAAGGCCACATTAGATATCTCTCCTTTTCAAATTCCTTACAGTATTCCAACATATACTTTAGGGCATTTTCTTTGGTCACTCCTGGAAAACAAGCAAAGGCTTAGGGCTGGCTTATCTTGAATGAGAAAAGGGAATGCAAGGGGATTCTAGAGTGTCATGAAAACATAATCAAGTTTTTGGCATCATGATGTTATTTGGATAATTTAAAGTATGTGAGAACTACATATGTAAGTTAAAATATCATCCTCATTCCAATATATTTATATATTTGTAAACTATAGAATTAGGAACTAACCCACACACTTCAAAAGTTTGCTTTACACCTTGCTTTCCTGTTTTCCAGTCCCAGAAGGTTTGTTTCTATAAACAATAGCAGATAATTAGATTTATGCATTTAATTTGATTTAAATTGATCCTAACAGTTACATGGTGAAATAGAGGGAGAGGTAGGAGCCAATCATGGGCAATCTTTTCCTAGTTTCACTGACTAATTTGCAGAAAACCTAAAACTGAAGCCAACTTGACACGGGTCAGCCATTTCTCATCTAAATAGTTCAGTCCAAAAAGCTCTCCAGTGTCTATCCTGCCCATCCCTGCCAATGCGATTATGGGAGATGATCATGCCAGATAATGAGATTGTCTTTCCTTGTTCCCTTGTTTTGGTGAACGGTTGTGACTTAAATGAATTCTTCCAAGAATTCCTTAAGCCACAGCTAGAATTTTAAGTGGCTGTGTTTTGAAGAAAATCTGTCCAATGTATTTAATCTTGTGTCTCAGCTAATGTGTACAATATTATTATTTTAGAATGATTATAAACTTGTATATGTTGGCTTAAAAACAAAACAAAATGAAACAAAGAGTGGTTTTTAATCTGCAGCAGTCTATAGGAACTTTGAAATTTAAAAACTAGAAATATTTTATGAGCATTTTGGTAGTTATTTCCTTAAACTGGGAAATCTGATAAATATAACAAAACAATCCAACCTCAAACCTACCAAGCAAAAAGTCAACTCACTTTTATTTTTTTAAATATAGAACCATTTATGCCTTTGGGGGAAAAAAAAGTTTAAAAATAGACTAGTTGATGTTCTCTGTTCTGGAATGGATTATTTTCCTTCTTACAAACCCTTCTTTATTATGAAAATTTTCTTCCTGGTCCTCAAACCTTTCATAGAAAAACTTTTTTGCTCTGTGTTCTTGGGATCAGAAATTTAAATTCACCAGCTTAAGGGAAGAAAGCTGGCCCCAAAAGATAAGTGCATTTTGGTAGGGAGGGATTCTAACTTTGTGGGATGGATTGTAGGCTCTCATTTCTTTAGATTTAATTCTGATAGTGACCAGAGCTTAAACAAACAAAACATAAAACTATAAACCTGAATTTCCTTTTTGCTGTTTCTTTTCTCATTTGAACTTATGCAAGCAATATTTTAGAAAAAAAATCCTTTGAGAATTGTAAATCTCTTTTTTATTCTACAGCATGTCTCAGAACTATTTGCTCCTGGATGTGGATGCACTTATTCATTCTTTATTTTTGGTCAAAAGCATTAATAATAGGACACCAAACTGACAGGCATGTGGCTGATAGTTCAAGCACCCTCACTGTAGTGTTCTATACTGATATGTGGTAACTTAGTATCAGGGTAGTGCAGGGATTTTCAACTATTTTTTTTTTCATGAATTCTTTTGTTAGTCTAATGAAATCTACAGAACCCTTCCCAGACTAATATATTTGGATATGCAAAATATAATACACAAAATGACAAAGGAAACCAATTATGATGAAATCCAATGATCAAAAAAGTTGGGTGGAGAGATTTCCAATTACTTGAGGCCATGTTAATGCTCAAATGTCATTTTAGCTTAAATGTTCATCACACTTCCTTTTGTTTGTTACTATAGTAGTAAATTTGTTGGCAGAATGGAAGTCCCATGTGGCAAATATAATATTGTACAGTTAGGTATTTTAGAAACTATGTTTGGGGTCTTTGAAGCTGAGGGGTGTTGGAAATATCTAAGACACAGACACCTCACATGAGAACTTCTTTCCAAACAATGAACTTGATATGTTTATTATTAATCTGCAATATCTCTACCATACAGCAGAAAGTGTTCCATAATGAACAAAAACTAAGGACTTTGCTAACATGTGTGTCCTTTCAGGCAACGCTCACAAATGCTCACTGGAACCAATAAAATTGTTCTTACTTCTCTGAAAACAAAGTGCCATACTGTTAGGTCCTATTAGATTTTACCAGATATGTATAACTTATATTAAAGTAAAACCCATAGTAATTGAGCACAGCCACCATGAAAACCACCAAGAGAAAAATGTATCAGATAGTAGAAATACATGAAAATCGAACTAGCAGGAGCAGTCAAAGTAGTATAAATAGAGTTTCACAAAGTGTCATCAAAATCTGATCACAGAAATTCTTGGAAGTTGAAAAACTGACTGGTTGCCACATTAATTTTGCGTCAATGAAAATTATACATTTTCTTATTTCAGAGAGTAGTACCCTTTGATCTTATAGCTTGTGAGGGATACCTTTAATGTACATAGGTTTGGGTTAAGAAAAGCTTATTTTGCTTTTTTTTTTTTTCTTAAAAACTGCAAATGTGATAAACATTACAATAAGTTACTAGAATTAAGGAAAGGAATGTGGAACTACTTTTGTCTGAAAAAAAAAATAAGCTATGTTTGCATTTACTGTGCAGAAATGATTAATGACATCAAGGATGACTGGTTGGAAGTTATTTTCCAACAATTTAAGAGCAATTGTCAGACCAAGGACAGAAGAGGCAGCTTTCTTGCGCACTTTTTTTGAATAGTATTTTATTTTTTTCCCCAAATATATGTAAAGATAGTTTTCAACATTCATTTTTGTAAAACTTTTGTATACTAAATTTTTTTCCCCTCTCTCTAATACCTCCCTCTCCCCAAGACAGCAATCTGATATAGGTTAACTGTGTGCAATCTTTTTAAACATATTTCCATATTTCTTATGTTCTTGTTCACTTTCTGACATAGGATTCTTTCACTAAAATTTATATATTTCCTGGTGTCTTTACTTTCTGGATTAAATCTGTTTCCAGTGGGACAGTATTAGTAGAGATTTTTCTAGTCAGTAAGAACTTTCATTCAGTCAACAAGTCATGATTGGAATAGAGTGCAACAACACAGAGAGCACTGAATTCAAAATCCACAGACCTGCAAACTCTTCTTTGCTCTGTTATCTCTGTGACCTTGAACAAGTCATTTGATCTATTGACTTCAGTTTCTTCAGCTATCAAATGAGGCAACTGAACTAGATTTAATTGTGAGGTTGTTTCCAAACTAATTTTGTGATTTAGATTTTTAAGCATATTTTTTATTCAATGTGTAATTTCAGAAGAAATTAGAGTATATATATTATATATATGTGTATGTGTATAGATATGTATATAAAGTCAAAATTGCACTTCTAGAGAAAATCCTGTAATGATGATGGATTGTTGAGACTAATGTCTACGTCCTAATTCCTCTAATCTCCCATTTGACAATGACAGGACCTCTAATAGAGAAGCTTCAGTTTCTCCCCTCTTATCAGTTCACTATGCCTCTGGAAAACATAATTCTTAGAATAACTACTATAACCACTAAAGAAAAAAAAATCTTGCTCCTACCTCTCATGCTGGTTACACATAGCAGACATATGTTGCACCCCTAATGGTCCCATGCCATGACTTGAGTTTTATTGCAGACAGCTTGCAAACCTACTGATAGAATATAGTATAAACACACCAGGCTCTACTGAATTAGTCAATGCATTTGCAAGGTTAATGTAGCATCTGTGATGCAAATCTGTGACCATTCTAATAGCTCGATGGGTAGACCAAGGCTATTTCTCAGCTCTACTCTGGAGTTCCATTAGATGGGTTCCTATTGCTCATTAAGTGCAAGTATCATTTGCATGGTAAATACAGGAATATATGTAAAGGAAGGGAAGCAAAAGTGCTTTACATTCACCCACCACAGTGTATTGTTGAATTACAGGAACAAAAACAGCATTAGGAATAACCTAGACTGACGGCACATTGTGAAGCCCTACTTTGCATTTCTGGACATATGTTCAATTTCTGCTCGTAAGTTAGCTGGTTACTGGCCTGATACATTTGCTATGAAAGGCTTCATTTTTCTCATTTAGAGGTTCAGCGCCATGCCTTGTGGAGTATATTTACAAGATGTCATATCTAACAAGCATGGAACAGGCAATGGAGATGGAAGCCAATTGCACAAAAGGCAAGTTTCTTTTCATCTGGAGGGCACCAGGGCTAAGACCCCAGCAGGATTCGTCTATTTGACAAAGCTCTTCCTTCCTGCACACACTGTGTGTTGAGATACACCACCCTCATGTTGTGCTTTCTTACCAAATGTCTTTTTTTCTGGCTGCTCACTTCATATTTGTCCGTCGTATACAAAATGTAATGTCTAAAGAAAGCATGATCGGGCTGTGCATTGCTAATCTCATTACTGTAATGGCTATGAAAACATACCAACAAAAAGGGATACTGGTAAGCCACCCCCCACATGCGTGCCATACTCAGCATGCCTCCTTATTGAAACATGTGCATTCACCGGCTCCCAGAACCCCAGCCGTCAGCAAATTCAATTCTCCTTCTCACTCCCTGCTGCAAGTGAAGAATAACGCCTCAGTCTTAAACGAAAGAAGTGCTGACAAGCCTGTCTACCTTAAAGAGTGATCACGTCCAAGGGTAAGAGGAGAAGAAGAAAAGAAAATACTCACTTTCAATCGAATTGGATACTTTTGTCTTTGGGGAAAGAACAAGATTGTATCCATTCTCAATTCTTTTATTAACTGTGTTCCCCCCCTTCTCATTATAATATAACTCTTCTTCCTTTCAATTAGTCTTTTAAGATTGTACTTATATCTTTCTTCTAACGATACATTATATACTAATCATAACCATCGCTACTTATCATAACCAACTAACTTAATCATAACCAATCCACAACTTAAGAGCTTGACATGATTTTTCTAGTTAATTTGTGGCGAAGGTCACTGATGGCCAGAATGGAAGATGCATCCTGCTACTTTTGGAATGCCAGTGATCAGTCTTAAATGATTAAGGTGACTTTTATTGAGTAGATAAGCTAATCAGAAAGCTCAAGGCATTAAGACACATGTTATTTTTGGCTTTGTTCTATAGTCTGCAAAATAATGTAGGATAATATGCCTGTTTAAATGTATTCTTGATTTTAATTTATACCAAATAGGGGGTGATGATCATGGCTTTGTTTGCTGAAGACACACATAAAGCTCAGTAGGTGATGGGTTGTAAACTTGACTGTAACAGTGAATGGAAATAAACGATTACTTTTTAAGGGAAAATTTAAATATAGTGAGAAAACTTTGATCTCCACTACTGTCAATATGACATGATACCAGCCACTCAAAAGTATTGTAAATCATTTAATTTATCTGTCTAATGCAATGAAGTTATTAGAGTTCAGAAGAGGGCTATTGCCTTTGATAATTAGGAAATGACCACACTATAGGGACTTAGTTAAAGGAACTGAAGTACTGAGCCAGAAAACGTAGACTTAGGAAATGTTCGACAGATGTCTATAAATTTTCCAAAATCTGTCATCTGGAAGTGGACTTAAGCTTGTTCTACCTAGAACCAGAAAACTGAAATGGGATTAAAGGGTAAATGTTGCAAAGGGCTCCATTAAATGTCAGTCACTGGAGGTCTTCAAGCAAAGACTGGATGGACACTTGTCAGTATATTTGTAAAGAAAATTCAGTATGAGTTGGACTTAATAGGTGCCTTCCAACTCTGACATTCTCTGATTCAATTGTCAAGTGAATATAGCCAAAATTTCAAGGCTCAGAACACATATTTTTATTTATTTCTCTTTATATATAAACTGGTGCCAAGAAGATAATAGATTTGGTTAATGATAATAATGCATCTCTATGACCATGTAATAAAAAATTAATGGGTTCAATTAGCCAACTATTATATTGTTAAGAGGAGTGATCAAACTGACTTTAAAAACAGCTTTCATTTCTCATTATCTCTATCAACTTCTTAGGTCCTCATTTTCCAGCTCTGTAAAATAATATAGTGAAAGTATATTGTAGGATTGCTTTCACTTTAAAATCTACTACTATGGGCAGACACTGTGCCAGGCTTTGGGGATTAAAAAGACAAGAATGAAATCATTTTGGTCCTCAAGGATCTTATATATTCTGAGGGAGAAAAAAATGTAAAAAGTAGATAAAAAACAAATATACTTTTTTTCGTTTGTGGAGGGTGTTTTTTGGTGGTGGTGGGGAACGTGCAGGGAAGAACTTTTAAGCTGGAAATTCAGTTTACATCTTACATAGGAAATTTGAAGTAAGCTAGGGATTCTAAGATGAAAAAGTGAGGAGAAGAATTAGTTATTATGAATATCCAAACCAAAAGAACTTTCAATTTGCTCTGATTTGGTTGAAATAATACAGGATTGGCCCCAGAGACACTAATCATAGTGAAGAAAAATAGACTACTTAAAGAGAAGTTATATAATTCCTATAATTTTTTTATGCTATACAAATTCCTAGAGAATACAAGCTCCTTAAGGGCAGGGCGTTTTTTTCTTATTTTTTTTTTTTAATTCCCAGAACCTAGCAAAGCCCTTGGCATTATTTTTTTTAAACCCTATTTGTGATTTCAGTGTTATGAGAAATACAGAGTATATGCTTACTTAATATTTACTGATTAATAGATTCAGTGATCCTGGTGAATTTTTGTTCACACTCAACACATAAAATCCTTTGTATTGCTGTTTATATTTCTGCTACTTTTTTCTTATTTTTTTAACTTTCCTTCACAGGGAACTTTGCCACCAGGTTAATTACAGTCTGATAGAATTTCCAGTCATCTTAACTTTCTAAAGGAGTACTATCGGTGGCTATGACAGCAGTAGCAAGAATCAAGAAATCTTAGATACTCATAGTATTCAGAATATAATTTTATTGGAAATATGTTCAGCATGATTGCATATGTGTAACCTATAAAAAATTCTGGCTTTTTTTTCAATGAGGAGAAGGAAGGAGAGGGAGAAAATTTGGAACTCAAAAATTAAAAAAAAAAAGACTTTTAACGATTATTTGTATACATAATTGAGGAAAAATGTTACATTAAAAAGAACTTGCCAATATAAGAAAAAGATGACAATGAAAAAATGCATTATCTCCTTTATCTCTATATATTTTATTCTATATACATACATATACATAAATAATCTTCTCACTTCCTTTTTTATTTCCTTCCTTCCTCTCTTCTCTCTTCCCTCTCCTCTCTCTCTCTCTCTCTCTCTCCCTCTTCTTTCTCTCTCTCATACACTTTCTCTCTTCTCTCTCTCTATATGTATGTAAATATATATTCATGTCTTTATTTATCTACATCTAGATATATACATACAGATAGAGATACACACAAACACACATGCACACATACTTTCTTTTGGGCAATGCAGTGGCACAGTGCTAGGTCAGGAGCCAGGAAGACTCATCTTTCTGAGTGCAAATCTGGCCTCAGACACTTACTAGCTGTGTGACCCTGGACAAGTCACTAAACTATGTTTACCTGGGTTTTCTAATATATAAAATTACCTTGAGAAGGAAATGACAAATCACTTCAGGATCTTTGTCAAGAAAACCTCAAATATCATCATGAAGAGTTGTTTATAATTAAAAATGGCTTAATGACAAAAAAAAAATCTCCCTTCATTAAATGCTGCCTTATGTTGTTTGTATCATAAATACTTATAATTTCCAAGTTCTTTGATTTCAAAATATTGAAATTCTGGAAAATTATTTGAATTATTTTGAAATAAAATCATATAAAGTGTAATATGATAATCTCTTTTATATAGAAAAATATAAAAATTATGAATAAATTTTAAGTATTCAACAAAATCATTTGCAAATGGTTTACTCTTTAAAATATTTTATAATCTTTTCTTTTTTACATCATTTTCATTTCCAAATATATTCCTTCCTCTTCTATTTATTGAACTCTGTAACAAAGAATTTTTTTAAAAAAGGAAAAATTACAGCAAAAAATAGTTCAGCAAAACTCAATCTCATAGTATATATGATATTCCCCATTCCCAGCCACCTCACATGAAATTTATCCTTCCACAATATTTTAAAGTCAATCATTTTTAAATATATCTGAAAAGTGATTGATCAAGTGACAAACTTGCAATGAGCATTTACTACGTCTCCAAAACCATAGTAACTATTGGAGCACAAAGAAAAGCCAAGGCAAGCCCTATTCTTGAGCTTATAGTCAAATTGATCATCATTTCACACTGATGCAGCATTTTAAAGTTTCCAAAGCATTTTAGTTATTTTATTATTCAATCTTATAGCAAATCTGTGAAGTAGCTGATATTATCCTCATTTTACAGATTAGAAAATGATGTTCATAGGAAGAACCACGTTGAAATTATGTTCACAAGGAGCTCAGGTGATATTTAGGTAAGAGTTGAATCCAAGACTTCCTGGCATCAGGCCTTGTATCATACCCTTTCTTCCAAAGTCTCTCTTTGATATACAGACTTTGACAGCTCTCTAAAGCTAGTCATGGATGTATTTTTATTTTCATTAAGAAGATGGAGAAATAGAAGGAAAGAAATTGAATTGATGGATCAGAGTACAGATTTTCTGTGAAAATTAGCTCCTCATCCTGGTTTTCATGTCTGTCAAAAAACATTAATTAAGTGCCTACTATATGTCACATCTCTTCTTCAGTAAGGATATACTGTGCTCTCTAGCAATAGAGCAGATAGAAACAGACATTTCTGCTAATCTGGCTTTGATGATTTCAGGGGGAAATGGGACAAATATGAATGACTTAATTGATTTTTCTCTTCTAGAGAGAATTGCTATTTCTCTTTGTTGATTGGCTATTCCTTTTGTACATACATGTATTATATCATTTGGTAAAGGTCAAGTACAGCATGTCATTCTAATTTGCTCTGTAATTCTTAGTAAATTGCTGAGAATATCTATCAATATCCACCATGATAAAATATTTTATTTCTTTTTCTGCATGGTGGAACATACAGTTTTATGATCATGGAGACTTAAAATTTTACACATTATAATCATTTTTAGCATTGGATTAAATTGTGTAGGCTTACAAAAGCACTAATTAGGAGACATTTTTAAGGTTTTTTTATTTAAAAGCTCAATGAGACGTTAAATTTGAAAGCACTTTGAAAAAGTTAATAATGCTGTATGAATGTAGGGATTTATTAGCATAGGACATCAGAGGAAGAAACATAAAATTTTATTATTATTAAGCAATGGTATTAGAGGAAGAAGAGATTAAAAAAGGCAAAGAAAAATCAGGATTAAGTGTAGCAGGGAAGGACAATTAACACATTTTTATTACTGTTCTCCTCATTGGATACTAATTTGTTCACTTAGGTAAGATGTGATTCCTGGATTAAAAGAAACAGCTAAAAAATGAAGACAATCCAAAAATATAAGATGTGAAATTTAAAGTTACCTTCCTTGTGAAATTGAAAATGTTATCATTTACTGACAGGCACTAATGACTCTAATGAAGACAGAGACTTTAGTTAACACAAATAAAGGAGAAGAGCTGCTAATAGAAGTGCAAACAGAACCTTAATTAATGAGCATATTAATTGGTCTTCTTTGCTAAAGATCATATGATGGCTGAAGTCCTGTGCAATCACATCTATATAACTGACATATATTGTTAGGGAGGGAAGTATAAGTAGATGTAGAAATTGATAGTACTTAATTCTAAAATCATTCATAACAAATGAAGATACATAAAAATTCTAATCTATAGGAACATATTGTTTGAATAAATCATTTAGAATAGTTTGTTATATGATTGCTAGAGGTATTTTTGAAATGTAATTCTGTTGAAATTTAGTATATATAAACCAAATAGCTCAAAATATTCAATCTTGTTCTTAAATGATTTATAAACTCATTGGAAAATTCCTTCCTCCCTCCTTCCTTTTCTTTCCTCCTTCCTTTCTTCCTTCTTCCCTTCCTTCTCCTTTCCCATTTCCCTTTTCCCTTTTCTCCTTTCTCCTTTCTCCTTTCCCTTTCCCCTTTCCCTTTTCTCCCTTCCCTCCCCCTTTTCTCTTCCCTTCTCCTTTTCCCTTCCTACCTCCTTTCCTTCCTTCCCACCTACCTATGTAGAGAACATTTATTAAAAAAATATATTTTGCCCACTTTAACTCTAGAATTTAACTCAATAGTCTAAAATAATATTCATCACTTTCCAGATCACATGAAAGAGAAAGAATAAAATCATTTTTGCAATATCCTTGTGTCCCAAATTCTTTGTGAAATCAATTTCCTGACAATAATATACAATCATTTGCTTACAACTTGGTATAATATTTGGGGTAGGTTATAGGATATATGTTTTAAATTCTTTTAGAATATTTTTGTTTCTTATAAGTTAGCACTTATATAGTACTTGAGAAAATTTTTTTTAACAATTTAATTCTTACGATCCTGTTATGATTATTCTTTTTTTTTAATTGATGAGGAAACTGAGGTAGACAGAGTCTGAATGACTAGCTTAGCATCATATATCTAGTAAGTTTCTGAAGTCATATTTGAATTAAATTTTTCCTGACTTTAGGCGAGTGTTCTATCTGTTACATCAACTAGAAGTCTCTCTTGAAATTCATCTCTGCATTATTACATATATGCATGAATTCCTCGGTAGTACTATTCTTTTGTTAAATTCCCATGTTTTAAAATTCAAAACTTTAGAATTTACAGAGGGAGAAGGTCACTAAATTCAGCAGGTTCCCTCACTTTGGTAACACATTAGGGTAGTGTCTAATTAGATGAACAAATCAAAGTGAACCCTGTGCATTAAAACAGAAACTAAATTCAATCATTTCAAAATAAATCCATAATCCATAGAGTAGTATCTTTTCTTTCCCCTTTCCAGCAGAAATAGGCAAATCTTGAATCTCTCAGATGGAGTTTGGGGTATGGGTTTCATTTTTGTCTTCTTTGAAAACCTCAAGATGATGCATTTTTTTCTGGGAAGAATACCAAATAAAAATCCCATTTGTCTTCTATTTTTGGGTGCTGCTGTCCTCACACAGTGTGGTCCCTTGAACTATTCTATTCCCTTTCTTGACAATAATGATTGTGTTAGTACAAGTGTTTACATTTGAGTTAAGATGTACATGAGGAAAATTGGACTCTTGTTTTTTCTATTCTTAACTATCCTATTCTTGTATTGAGAAATGGAGGAATATATATCTTCTGAATTTTTTTTACCCACAATTTACCCCCAAATTAAAACAAATAAATAAACTGATATTTCAGATCAATCTTCATGGCCACATTAAACATCTGTGTGGTCCTTAATAATAATCCTTAGCAATTCTATAGTAATATTTATTATTCTAAGTCATTTTCCTTCGTTCAAATCTGGCCTCAGATGCTGAGCAAGTCACTTAACCCTGTTTGCCTCAGTTTCCCCATCTGTAAAGTGAGTTACAGAAGTAAATGACAAACTACTTTAGTATCTTTGCCAAGAGAAGCCCAGATGCGATATGAAGTCAGAAAAATGACTGAACTAGCATTTAAGTAATTAATTCACCACATATATTATTAACATATATTAAGATTTATAAAATATTTTATAAATATTGTCTCATTTAGTTTTTACAACCACCATGGAGGTGATACTATTGTTTTTCCCCCAACTTTACAACTGAGCAAACTAAGGCAGGCAGAGGTTAAGTGAATTGTGCAAGGAATAGAGCTCTGGGCCTACAGTCAGGAAGATGTTATATCAAATCTGGCTTCAGATACTACCTAGATGTGTGACCCTGGATAAGTCATTTAACTCATTTTTGCATCAGTTTAGTTATCTAATATTATTGATTATGATCAGTTTGTCTTTCAGAATATAACAAAAGGAATAAAAATATTTGTTTTTTCTCCAAACATGCATTCAGGCTTTGAATTATAATACATAGGATGATAATATTTTTGCACGCCTGCATATAACTCTGAGCAAGTAAGAGTATCTATGAATCTTAATGTTGTTTTCTGTAAATGGGAAGGGGGAAGATACCTCCTCAAAAGAAAAGAGAATTTTATTTTGAAGAAATTGTTAATATTATTATTCTTAGGTGGGATGGCATGGTGGTTTTGAAATGAAGAGAACTAGTTAAAATGCATGATTTTTAATATATATTGCAAAGTAACCCTGGGCAAGTCATCTAATATTTTAAAGTCTCAGACATCTTTATAAAATTGTGATTTGCCGAATAAGTGTTGATCTGTACCAATTGAGGACATATTCTCACAAATAGATCCCTATACCAATCTGTCAGAGGTAGAATCTAAGAAAAAAATGTAATTAATAGCATGAATAGTGAATCAGGTATTCATAATAATCAGAGCTCAAATATCATCATTACCCACTCTGATTATAATAAAGACAAGAATCTATGTAATACTAGTTAACAAATTCAATTCAATTCAACAAATTTTTATTTAAAATCACTTTATATGAGGTACTATTTTAAGGGATGACAATAAAAGGCAAAATTGAAGATGGCCAGAGCTTTGAGTGAAATTTGCAATCTATTGACAGGGGAATGAAAGCTCTTTTCCCACAATAACCCTCTGATGTAGATACTCATCCTAATTTTACAGATGGAGGAAGTGAAACTTAAGAGATATTTTGTGGTTTGTGATCACATAGCTAATAAATATTCTTTTCTGAATTGAACTCAATCTCCCCACTTCAAGTACTATACTTATCACATTATAAAATATTTCCTCTCATCCCCAAATTATTAATAAAATTTAAAAAGCAAAAACATAAACTCCATAGATGATAATCTACTTGTAATTTAGTTTAACCAGAGACATCAGGGCAACATGGTAGTTGTCTTACAACCCCGAAATTGAGATAGAAGGGACACAAAAGATATAATATGCAGTCCTTCAGGAGGCAGAAATGACTGAGCTGTGCTCCAAGTTAGAAAGAATAATTAATTAAGACTAAAAGCTTTGTTAATAACCCTCATCTGTGAGCCATGATAACTCATTTGTTTTAATTGAATCGTATACTATTTTTGCCCCATGAATTATGAAGTTTATTTCCTGGTCTGAGCACCAGAACTGCTGGTTGAATCTTATATGTATATATTCGATCTTAAGGGAATGGAGCCATGTTTCAATGTTTATACATATTGTATGAAACAATAATTAATCTGCTGTTACAGTTAAATAGTTTTTGCTCTTATTGATTATAATATCAATGTTAATACTAACTATATTATAGCTACAAATAATATGCTTTGCTTTTAAATGGTATTTTTAAAAGTTTAATAAATGCTTTTCAGATATTATCTTATTTAATTCTTACAACAGCCCTAAGTAATATATGCTATAATGTCCCCATTTTATAGATGAAGAAACTAAATCAAGTTGAGGCTAAGGGACTTTCCAGTGGCTAGAACAAAATTTGAATCAAAATCTTTTTGAGTCCAGATCCAGGTCCAGTGCTCTATCAACCTCACTATCTGGATAGTTAACTTTCACTTCTTATTTATTAAATGACAACTATAATGTTTAAAAGAAATTATGGGGAATGAATATGAAATAAAATTCTTACTTTAATCCATTATTAAAGATTTATAATCATCCTAGGTTAAACCTTTTGAGCATAACTGTGGAACTGGCAAATAAGAATTAAGTCTCAGAGCATGCTGGGAGACTAGGTTTCCCCAACTTCCATTCCACAGCTCTAGTTTGGTGAGCATGCTTCTATAAGTGCACAGTGATGGAGAATGGAGGGATCCTCCAGAGTCAGAGAATATGCATGTACTCTTCTTGTGTGAGTGAGGGAGTCTTTTAATTCACTACTAAACTAGTATTGAGAATACCAATGAGAAATCAGTCCAAAAGACTGATGGAGAAATTTGATCTCTCTTCTCTGGTTACCAGAAAGGCAAGCCTATTTTAAGTCTCTGGGCAAGGAGAGAAGTAGAAACACAAAACAACATATAGTTTTGAATGCATGACACTGATGTTTCTACTGTCTGTCTCTCTCTCTCTTTTCCTCTGTCTCTGTCTCTCAGTCTGTCTCTGTCTCGCTGTCTGTCTCTGTCTGTCTGTTTCTCTCTCGTCTTTATCCTTTCCTGCTCTTAGATGAACAAACATTTGAGGGTATAGAAATATTGAAAGAAACAGCTGAGATCCAGTGGCCAAGACCAACTAGGACTAAGCCCAGTTGATGACAGATTGTGATATGCAAGCTAGAAAGCAGTTCTTCTATTGATTGTGCTACACCTGAAAATGAACACTGTTATGGAAGCACAATTTTTGAGTCATCTTCTGTCTTTAGAGTAGATCTAAGAGAGTGTTCCTAATTTCAAAGATCATTGATTATTTGTTCTTGACATAGGTTTTCATTAAATATTCTTCTACAAAAGCCAATTAATATTAGTTACCAATGATATCAAAGGGTAAACATTACATTAAATGACCACAGGGAAATCAAGAAATAATATTGGAAGGAATACACCAGACAGGGCCTTGAGTTTATAGCATTGTACCACACTGTGCATCATGCTACCCCTAGAACCTTGAAGGGAAAATGTAGCCAGATGCATAATGGGGTATCTATGTGTTAGTGGACACATGTATTGGAAGAATAAGTCCAGAATCTTGAAACCCAAGTAAGAAATGAGATATTTTGCCTCATTGACAAAGAGTATAGACAAAATACTTCACGTCTAGATTTTTCCCAAATGTTTTCTACTCTGATGAAATATTTGCCTTTATATTTCCATTAGATTGAATTATTCCTTTGAACATGATGACACTGTTAATCTCAGTTTAGTTACTACTGATGGTTTAAAAAGAAGTACAGTAGGAAACTAAATCAAACAATTGTCTTAAATGAGAAGCTCTTTTTCCTTCTGTATTCTTAGCTGTCATCTCTTTAGATGTGAACAGAAGAAAACTATTTTATGGTCAGGAAAAACAATCAGTTTTAACAAGCTAGCTTCTTTGTTACTCTGATTGCTTTGATTTTTACAAGTGAGAAAGCAGAAGTAGAAAATGTCATCATCGTTAAAAGGCATGGATTAGATACCAATATTTGCTTTCATTGGTGATCAGTGCTTTGCAATTTAATTTCACAGACGGGTCTCTCCTTTATAAAAGCATCGTATCTAAGACCCACATTGATGATGTAGACATATAGAAGACATAAAAACACTGCAGTAAAGCTAATAAAACAAAGTTTTTATGCTGAATATACATTGGTGGGATTAGGAATTATTTACTCTTGAAACCTTGATTGTATTATCACTTTAATGAGATGCACATTATTCTATGGTTTGTATATTGGTGGGGTTGAAAAGTTCATCACCTGATTTTCACCCCATTGTGTCTAAGTATTAGGGTTTCTCCCCATCCTGTTTCTGTATCTTTTTTTTGGATAATATATATGAAACATTTGGTAGGCCTTAAAAGATTTTATGAATGGCATCTAGTAGCATCATCAGCCTTATACATCAATTCACTCTGCTTCTAACTGAGCACATATCTGGAGTGTGCACACTTCTCTAACTCTTTCAATATCCCCAGATTTCTTTAAAACTCAGGATCACCTTCTACATAAAACCATTCAACATTTCCTGTTTGCTAATGTTTTCTCACCAAAAACAAAACAAAGCAAAACAGAACCCTCCAAAAAATAAAGAGGGAGGCAGACCCAGTATTCTATTCACTGGGCCACCAGCTACCTACATTAAAAAACACAGCTTATTTTGTAAACAGAATATATTATGCAGACATACATATATACATCAGTATTTTAAAGAACATGTGTATGATGTGTCCTCTTATAGTCTATAAATTTTTTGCAAACAGGGACTTTTTGTCTTTGTACCTCAGCACTTAACACAATGCCTGCAACATAGCAAGCAGTTAACAAATGTTTTACTGATTGACTGCTGGTGCTTCTCTATCTTTTCTCTTCATTGTGGATGGCTATTTAAACAACTGTGTCTATGCATATATTTATTTTTACATATATGTGTGTGTTTACATAAAATTTTGAATTCCAAAATTTGCTTATTAACTGGTTTTATAATTTTTATTCAATCAAACACAAATTTCAGAGTTCACTTATCCTGTCTGTGCTGAGCAGATTTCTTTAGAATTAAAGCATTCAGAAATAACTAGCTCTATGAACTCATACAGGAGGATAAGGAAGATCCTGCTTCTTTTAGACAGATCAGTTCAGCACAGGAACTTTTCAGAATAGGAAAAGTATATATGTTTTTAAATTAATTCAATTTGTTTCAACAAGCACCTATAAAGAATTGATTATGTGTAAGATATTAAGGATAAAAGGCAACATAAAAGAGTCTGTAAAAGGGATAAAAGATGTGAATCAGTCCATATAAGATAATACATTGCAATTTAAAAGGGGAAATAATGCTAAGAATTGTAGGAAGGAGATCAGCAGATGCCTTGTATAAGAAATACCACCCAAACTGTGCCTTGAAGAAAGCTGGGGATTCTACAGGGTAGAGGAGAGGGGACAACATATTCCAAAAATGGGTAATTGTATGAAACCATGGATACATATTCTTGGAAGGGGGACAAAAAGTAGGATGATTTCATTGCGATAGAGAATTTTGATAAGAATGGCATGAAATAATGCTGCAAATGATGGTGGGATGCAGATTGTTAAAGGCTTTCAAAAACACAATTGGGGAATTTGAGTTTTTTTCCTAGAGGCAATAGGGAGTCATTGGAGATTTAGGCAATTTTTATGAAATGAAATATAACCAATGGCTTGGAAACAAAGCTTGTTTTTAAAAAGAAAAAAATAAATGGGTTCTTTGAAGCAAATGACAAACCCAGCATAGAATAATGATGGAGAACTTTACTGGCCATCTCACAATCATAGCCTAAAATCACAGAAACTCAAAGATGCAAAAGAGCAGTCTTCAACTATTTCATCCAGTTCTTGTAAAATGAATTTTCTATACATCATATCAACTTCTACATCAGTAAAAAGGAACTCATTTGCTCCAAAGGCAGATCATTTCATTTTGGGGTAGCTCTAATTATTAATAATATTTTCCTTCTATTTAATCAAAATTTCCATCTCAAATTTCTACCCATTACCTCTATTTCTTCTCCAAAGGATCAAGTAGAAGACACAAATCAGTCTTGTCTTTGGATGACAACTCTTGTAATGTTTGAAGACAGTCATTATGTTCTCCCTTGGCACAAAACTTTATTTTCTCAAGGCTAACTATTATTAGTTCCTTCATAATGATATTCGAACAAATGATACTAAATGAAATCCAGTTCATTGATCTATGTTCCTTGTTTTCAATCTGCTGCCTTTTTTCTCTTTGCCTTTATCCCAATAAATCTCCTTGCCTGGACTTACCATCTCTTTCTTCCTTTTCTATAAGTTGAAGTTCCATTTTTCTTGCATAATCAAACTCAGATGTTATGAAGCTTATCCTGACTCTGCTTTAGCCAGCTGAAAGTGATCTCTCACTCAACTCACAGCATTTTGCCAGATTTTCTCTTTTGTACTTTCCTTAACTTTCCTTCTAGTGTAACTTTAAAAAATTGCATTTTTCTTCAGCCCTACTATATGGTGAAGCTTCTTGAAATCAAGGCCTGTTTCTCACAGATCTTTGTATTGCCAGCACTTAGGACAGTGCTCCCTCCAAATGTGGTAAGAACTCAATAAATATTTATTGAATAAAGTTATATGGTCACCAGGATTTGCATCTGTTCTGATACTCTTCTGAACCTACCCTAGATTATCAGTCTCCTTCCTTCCAATAGGTATTAATCTAAAATTGAATAAATATATTCTAGATGCGGAATGAATAGTGCTTATATCAAATGTTTCCCATGAATTTTCAGACTGCTGATGGTAAGTCTCCAGCTATATCCCATTGACTTTAATTTCCTATTAACCATTTTTTTGCTCTATTCTGCCTTAGTTAAAGATCACAATTCTTAGTAGAGAAAGGAGAAGCAAGTTCATTGGTTCTGGGATATCCAGGTAGCACAGTGGGTAAAATGCCTGCCCAGGAATCAAGAAAACCTGAGTACAAATCTGGCTTCAGATATTTAACTGGTTGTGTGACCTATGACAAATCCCAACCTCTATGGCCTTATGGGCATAACAATAATAACTTCCTTTCAGGGTTGTTGTAAGGATCAAATAAAATATTTCAAAGCACTTTTTACAATGCTTGGCAAATAGTAAAAGCTAAAATGTTTGTTTCCTTCCTCCTTTCTGTATTTACTCTGAGCAGCAATAGCACTCTATCTTCTTTGATCCACTTCTAATCCCTAAAATAAATTTTTAAAAATTATCTTTGTCTTAATCATGATTTTCTCAGGGTTAGTGATTGGACTATTGAGCCTTAGGTCTTCTCTACTCTATTCTTACATGATATTGCCAAATTGCCAAACTTTAATATTCATTCTTACCCATGTTGTTTCTGATGTATATACTTAAAAAAATTACAAGTTTGTTAATGAATTTCCTCTGCATTTCCATTGGATCTATTAAACAGTCTTCTTCCAATGATATTTGAAATCACTTGAGAACATATGACTTGACCTATGCAATTTCAGTTTATAGGATCATTATCTGTTCATTTTCTGAACCTAAGGTCAACAATAATCATGATTTTTTTGAAAGTTTTACATTTTAAAAATTATTTCTTTTTTTAATATTATAGTTTTTTATTTACAAGACATATGTATGGGTAATTTTTCAGCATTGACCAGTGCAAAATTTTTAGTTCCAACTTTTCCCCCCTTACCCCTCACTCTTCCCCGTGATGGCAGGTTGACCAATACATGTTAAATATGTTAAAGTATAAGTTAAATACAATATATGTATACATGGCCATACAGTTATTTTGCTGTACAAAAAGAATTGGACTTTGAAACAGTGTACAATTAACCTGTGAAGGAAATCAAAAATTTAGGCGGGCAAAAATAGAAAGATTGGGAATTCTATGTAATGGTTCATAGTCATCTCCCAGAGTTCTTTCTCTGGATGTAACTGGTTCAGTTCATTACTGTTCTATTGGAACTGATTTGGTTCATCTCATTGTTGAAGAGAGCTATGTCTGTCAGAATTGATCATCATATAGTATTGTTGTTGGAGTATATAATGATCACCTGGTCTGGCTCATTTCACTCAGCATCAGCTCATGTAAGTCTCTCCAGGCCTTTCTGACATCATCCTGCTGGTCATTTCTTACAGAAGAATAATATTCCATAATATTCATATACCACAATTTATTCAGCCATTCTCCAATTGATGGGCATCTACTCAGTTTCCAGTTTCCAGCCACTACAAAGAAGGCTGCCACAAACATTCTTGCACATGTGAGTCCCTTTCCCTTCTTTAAGATCTCTTTGAGATATAAGCCCAGTAGTAATGCTGCTGGATCAAAGGGTATGCATAGTTTGATAACTTTTTGAGCATAATTCCAGATTGCTCTCCAGAATGGCTGGATGTATTCACAATTCCACCAACAATGCATCAGTGTCCCAGTTTTCCCACATCCTCTCCAACATTCAGCATTATCTTTCCCTGTCATTCTAGCCAATTTGACAGGTGTGTAATGGCATCTCAGAGTTGTCTTAATTTGCTTAATCATGGTTTATAAAAATGATTAAGGATAGTAAAATTGAGGTTTTTTCCATTTATTTCTAGGGAAAAACAACAAAAAGATGTAGTATATCTTGTCCTTCAAATAATTCAATTTCTTTTTTATTGTTTATTTTGAAGATCAAGATAATTGTCAATCCATATGTACATCAATGATTGAAGTGGATCTTTTAATGGTGGCAAGGAATTGGAAATGAGTGAATGCTCATAAATTGGGGAATCCTGAATAAGTTTTGGTATATGAAGGTAATGGAATGTTATTATTCTATAACAAATTGTGAACAGGCTTATTTCAAGAAAAGTCTAGAAAAACTTATATGAAATGATGCTAAGTGAAGTGAGCAGAACCAGGAAGACACTATACATAGTAATAACAGGATTGTGTGATCATCAATTATGATAAACTTAACTCTTCTCAGCAAGTCATTGTTCTAAGACAATTCCAATAGCCTTGGGGTAGAAAATGTTAGCCACATTAAGAGAGAGAACTATAAAGACTGAACATAGATTAAAATATTATTTCTACTTTTTTTTGTTTGCTTTTTTTCTTTTTTTTTTGTTTTGTGTTTTTCTCTCTTTTGTTCTGATTTTTTTCCACAGAGTGACTAGTATGGAAATATATGTAACCTGTATGAGATTGGTTACTGTCTTAGGAAGGGGAGAGGGAAGTAAGGAAGGGAGGAAGAAAAAAATTGGAAATCAAAATCTTATAAAGAAGAAAATTTAAAAATATATTTGCATATAATTGGAAAAATAAAATACTGTTGAATTTTTTTTAAAAAAAGGATAACTGCCAAGTTCAAACTTCCACATATAACATTAAACCACCAGTTTCCAAGAAATAATTATTTTGAATGACCTACTGAAGGATTTGGGCCTTTTCTGTTCAGCATGTAACAATGACTTTAATTAAGATCAAGATTAATCAGTATGCAGTTATTATACACTTATCATTGGCAAAGCATTGTGCTAGATACTAAGGATACAAACATAAAAATGACGTAGTCCTTGTCCTCAAAGAATACAAACAGAATATTCTGCTATGAAGTAATGAGCTTCCTGGAAATTAGAGATTTTTCAGAAGCAACTAATGACTGAGGTATGAGAGTTGGAATAGAGGATTTCCTGGTCCTTTGAAAGTCTATTTATTATTTCTTTTATGAAATCATATGAAATCATAAAATTATGATTCTGAAAAGAATCAACAAAATTAGAAAATGTACCAAATATCCAATTCTTGTTCTCCCAATATTGGATAAAATGGTGGGAATGGATGACCTAAAATTATGCTTTCCTCCTTGATTTTCTCCATCGATGACCTAAAATTATTTTCCTCCTTGATTTTCTCCATAGTAATGACCAAGAGATTGGGATCATTCTTAAGTTGTCAAATAAGAGCAATTCTTCTTAAAACCATATCATTTCTTGATTTAAAAGATCTCTAAGTACTTTAGAAAATTAAACCTTATGGATTGTTATTGTTGTTCAAATCTGTTGTTATAGCTTACTTTTTGTGAATCCTAGTGGCTTTCTTGGCTAGTATACTGGAATGGTTTGTAGATTAAGATAAATTGAGTTTAAAGGACTTGCCCAAAGGCATATGTTTCATGTTTGAGGTCAGACTTAGACACAGTTTTTTCTAACTCTAGGCACAGCACTCTATCCACTGAGCCACGTGGGTTCCTCTTAGGCAAACAGAGCTTAAGTGATTTGCTTATATATTTAGTAGGGTTTGAAGATGAGATGTGAACTCAGGCACATTGCTTTCTCCACTGAGCCATATTACTGCTCTAAACCTTACAGTGGGCTATGAAATAAGAGGTACATTTTTAGAAGGAATAAAATGCTATGGAAAACAATATCAGGTAAAGTTTATTTTTTTTTAAATGAAGACATATGCAAAAATTGAATAATCATTTAATTGAATAATCATTTATTAAACTATAATCTGAGGTAAAATAATGAAGAACTCTATCCACGTTCTTTTCACAGTTAACAGAGCATGTATATATTTAAATCGTTTTCAATTTTTTGATTCATAGGATGGCAGGACGTTTGATAAAGAGGGACCATGTCTATGGAATTCTTTTACTGTTTTGGCCTAAGTGATGCTTATTACACTATTACTTAATATACGTACACACACACACAAACACATACATGCATTTTTGCATGTACATGTGCACATAAAACCCATCACCCCAAACTTTTAGCATAACCTAATAGGTAGGAAAAATTATTTTCCTGCCTATTCAATATGTTTTCATTTGTTCTAAGAGAGTTTATCTCCCCACTACTCAAATAACCTTTAATCATAGTTTTTCAAAAACACATCATAACTATGAAGCCTCTTAGACTTTAGATTATTTTAATTATATGTCATCTGTTTTACAAATAGATAGGCTTTACATTACTGGAAAAATCCTTTCTCTAACAGGAAGGGAATGTTGTGCTAGAAAAAATGTTTAGTCTATACAAGTCCTATTAACACAGAGGCAACTTTCACAGGAAACTCCTGGCTTTGCCAGAAATTACATCCTTTTTTCCTTCTTTTCTGAGAAAGTTGACAACTTCACATATATAATAGCTTCTCTTTTTCTCTTATTCTTCAGAATTTTCTTGGCCCATCATCTAGGAGATTTCTTTGTGCCATTCTCACTCTTCAACTATTATCCTTTTGGCCCATAAATTCTATCCCTTTGGTTCTGTCTTATCAAGTGCTTTTTCTAATTTCTCTTCAAAATATATTTCTGTGAAGCTCCTGGTAAGCATCTATCTTCCTACCTGGATGCCTCAATGAGAGTAACTGGAAACAGAGGTAGAGGTTTAATAGATGTAAAGAGACATTACAACTTACCATTTTCACTGAGGACAAAGAATAATAGGAAGAATAAGAAAACATGAAGAGCAGGTGAAAATTTAAGTAGAATGTTACATTCATGATTCTTGCCTAGAAAACCTCTGATCAATTGTGTTTCTCTAGCCCATTTGATGAAATTGAAAAATATGAGGAGAGAGAGATATAACAAGATATTAAGATTTTAATGGAAAAATACAGATATGTTTATACTTAATTTCTCCTTTAGCAAGTGTGAATTAAAGCCTGATCAATTAGGTGGAGTTATAGAATTATAGCCCCTTTGCGTGGCTGTTCGTTCAGTCACAACATTCAGGGCGTTTAAAAAACCACTCAGCTTCAGGAGAGACATTCTTGAAAGAGTCAGCTGAGACAGCCAGCTTTCTGCAGCGCTTCTAGCTGACATTGGCAAATCGAAGTTCTAATTCCCCCACCCTTGTCTCTGAGGCTATGTGTAGCTTAGCAGAGTATAATTGTGAGTTCAATAAGATAGCAAGAAGAGTTAAGAATGATTTTCACATCTGAAATATATTGAGAGTTAATCTGTAGCAAGAAGCTGACCTAGGGATCTCAGCTGAGTCACTTGCCTAGCAGAAACGCTCTCCCCAGGGAGCAGCAGTGTGGATCTCTTCTGACAAGAGAAGTGCCATTTCTTGTATGATCTAGCAGTAGAGATGAGAGTTATCTTACTTGTATCTAAATGTATCTAAATGCGTGCTTCTATGCTACTGTATTCTGTTTGCCTACTCTTCTCACTGTCCTAATGGGTGTTTAAAAGAAAGTCTTTTTCCTTCCTTCCTTCCTTCCTTCCTTCCTTCCTTCCTTCCTTCCTTCCTTCCTTCCTTCCTTCCTTCCTTCCTTCCTTCCTTCCTTCCTTCCTTCCTTCCTTCCTTCCTTCCTTCCTTCCTTCCTTCCTTCCTTCCTTCCTTCCTTCCTTCCTTCCTTCCTTCTTTTCTTCCTTCCTTCCTTCCTTCTTTTCTTCCTTCCTTTCTTCCTTCCTTCCTTCTTTTCTTCCTTCCTTCTTTCCTTCCTCCCTTCCTTCCTTCCTTCTTTTCTTCCTTCCTTCTTTCCTTCCTCCCTCCCTCCCTTTCTTCCTTCCTTCTTCTCTTTCTTTTTTTCTTTCTCTCTTTTCCTTCTTTTTTTCTTTTCTTTCTTTCTTTCAATGGGAGGATATTTTGTTGCACTGTTATGCCCTTTCAATAATGCCTTTTCTATGAGCTAATTATATTAATCTCCTGACTATTAAAGGTAAATGTCCCTGTGGGGTTTCATGAGTTACAGTTTTATGAGTATGAACTCACAGTGGTTCTTGCCTACCATGGGTATTCTCCCCCTCTGGAGACTAAATCTGTGAGATCAAATTGCAAGTGTGATAGTCTAAAGTTGGTGTTGTAAACAGATTACACTTGTTCTTTTTTTTGACCCCAGAAAAAAAGTATATGGAAAAATGGCTACAGGTTGCAGAAAGGCAAATGAGGAAAAAAAACCTTTCTGAATTGGTAGTTATCTGAAAGTAGAATTGTCTGCCTTGAAAAGTCATGGATTAGCTGTAGTTTTTAACCATGTTAGATTTTTTTTATAAAGGCAAATCTTATTCAGGTGTGGGTTGGAAGAGATGTCCACTGAGGTCCCTTTCAATTATGTGAAGCTTCGTATTTTCTTTGATGTGCAGATGATAAAATTAATGAATGAGATTTATTTTTCTACATTTTATAGCTACAGCTATTTGCAATACAAAAATTGTTTAATACTAAGAGCATAAAGACAATTTTTCTAGTTAAAGATCCTCAGGAAAATATTAGCCCTTTATAATCACAAAAGTTTATAGAGAAATTTAGACTGGGGGCAGCTAATTGGTCTAGTGGTTAGAGCACCAACCCTGAAATTAGGAGGACCTAAGTTCAAATCTGCCCTCTGACACTTAACACTTCCTGTCACTTAACCCCAATTGCCTCAGCAAACTAAATAAATAAATACATAAAATAAAATTAGAATTATTGGGACCATATGATGCTCTTTAATACAATAATTTAAAAGAGTTCTCTGATAAAGAACTACCAATTTCTTTATACATTGAAAAAGATGAGTTTATATAGATTAAATACAAGCTTTGAAACTTTGGCACTTATGGCTGTTACTGGTATTTTAATATAGTATGTCAGAAATAGATTGAGAAAGGATATAGTTTTGCCTTTTGAATTCATTCCTAAACATCTTACCCCTTTTCATATCTAGCTAATATCTTTTCCCCCCAGAACCTCTTTTTTTTGGGTCATCCACTATAACATTTGTGTTTGTTCCCAAATGTATATTGCTTCATTTCTGTGCTTTCCACACAAAAGGGGAAGGAGCAAATTTTTGGATTAAGCTATGAGAGGCAGTTGTAAAACTCTTAATATAAACATGGGTCAAAAACTACACCTTTAGTTTGGCCAATATTATGGACAATTCAGCTTTGTCTTTTTAATTCTATTCAATTTCTGATCTAGGTTCCAAGCTAAAAAAAATATGATTGTTTTTATCTACAGGAAATATGCATTCACAATATGTTAGACATCCACCAACAATTTATTCTCTCAATGCTTTTTTTGTTCTTTTAGGTTAAACTTACTGATATGTGTTTGTATTTTATAGCTAAATCATAAGATGAATATACACACACACACATATATTAGGAAGAAAGAGAGAGAGAGAGAGAGAGAGAGAGAGAGAGAGAGAGAGAGAGAGAGAGAGAGAGAGAGAGAGAGAGAGAGAGAGGATTTTCAATTTGTAAAGCAGTATCTAAATATCAATTTTGTAAGGGAGAAAGAAATTCCTTTAGAGTAAGGGTTATCACCTTTAAATTTTTTTTTACTTCAGTACGTATTTCATTACACATTTCCTAATTACATGTAAAACATTTTAACAATCATTTTATATGTATGTGTCTATATGTGAATGTATACATTTGCATCTCTATGTCTTTCTGTGTGTATGTGTGTATGTGTGTGAAACCCTCAGCTAACTGGAAAGGTTTTACCCTCTATTTTGAATTCCAACTTTTCTCCTTTCTTTCTGCCTCCATCCATTAAGAAGATAACCAAATATGATATTGATTTAGATATAAGCTCCTTTCATTTTTGCCTTCATATCTCCAGTGCCTTAAATTCCTAATTTTTCATTCTTGGTACTTAGTAGACACAAGTTAAAGCCTGAATGGGGACTTATCATCATTTTTTAATGTATTGAGAAGCTATGTATATCACACATATTTTTATATAAAACTGAAACACAATTCTTTTGATATTGACCAGCTATCATTATTATGTAAAAAATATGAAATTCCTTTTCAAGTAAAATGTAATAAATTGGATTTTGAATATATTAAACTGTTTATTTTTCCTTATACAAAATTTCCATCTTAAATAGAATGTTTTAATAGGTTAAATAGATAAAATCAAGATCCATGGAAAACTATCTTTGCCAGAAAGTTAGAACTTTTGTGACCTCTGGTGAAGATTAAGGTATCTATTGAGCATGGGAACTGTAATAATAATAATAATGTTATTTATAAAGGTGAGTTCTTTGGGATAGGGGGAAAACTAGGGGATATGTGGGATAAAATGCAGAAAATAATCATATTGTATATTCATTTATAACATTTTATAATTGAATATATTCATATGAAGACCGACCAAGTGGTTAAACAATTGCAATATGACAGCATCCTTTTATAAATTATTTCCTACATGGAGAATATTTTGTGAGAAATAGGTACTGGGAGAGAATTGAGTTATATATTTAAAGAACTCATTTTATAAGTGAATAAAAAAAAATCTGAAACAACCAATCTTTGCTGATGAATACTAAAGGAGTGGGTGATTTTTATGTGTATAGCACTGGTCAGAATCAGTGTTAAAAGCAGATAGGTGCCTTCCTAATCTCTAATGTCTGCTTTTTGTGATCCTTAACCAAAGCTGCATTTCAGTTTTGAAGAATATTATTCTCCAAAGGATCTGCCCTGCTGACTTCTTTCCCTGTTAACAGTATTACATCATCTTTGAACAGAAACCCTTTATAGTTTATCTTAGCCTGGCAGCTCAAAGATACAGGTAGCTTTTATTTCTGGTCATTGAGATAGGGCATCCCAAAACATTGATATGTTTGTGTGTGTGTGTGTGTGTGTGTGTGTGTGTGTGTGTGTGTGTGTTTTAATAATCTATTTTTGAAAGTAGAACTCATCTATTTTCTTATTTATTTTTAATAAAATATATCCCTCTCTGCACCTCCTTCCCATCATCCAATAGGAGCAATTTTATACTCTATGAAAAGAAAACCAATGGGGAGGGAAACTAAGTGGGTACAGTGCACAGAGAACCAGTCATGGAGTTAGGAGGATCTGAGGTCAAATTTGACCTCAGATGCTTCCCCTCTTTGTACAAAAACAAAAGAAAGAAAACCAATAAGAAATCACAAGATATTTTTGAAAAAAAATACACATATTAATTTCAGAAGCATTCCAATAAAATGAATGAAAAGTCATGATTAAGTGTTTATGATGTGTCATCCTCCAGTCAATATAGCTTAAGCAAATAGAAAGTTTCAAAGCCAGGAGGACCTGAATTCAAGCATTGCCTTTGACAGGTCACACACTGTCTGTGTGACCATGGGCAAGTCACTTAACCTGCTACTATACTTTGGTGGAACCTTTCTTCCTATTGGGGTTCCCTATATCAATCAAATCAGAGCTCCAGTACTTATCCCTAAGTACCAGGCACTATGTTAATAAAATAAACCCAAAAAAAACCCCACCAAATGTGAGACTCTCAATGAGGATCCTCTAAAGTCCATAAATTATGTAGAATAAGATGAATTCAAATTCAGATACTTATGAATGAATTATTTTTAACGATGTAAAGAATACTTATAAAGTACCTTCAGATGTATAAAGCATTTTCTTGGAGTGATACGAGAGTAAAGCAAATAATATCTCTATTGTCTATATTTTTAATATGTTTAGATAGTATATTTCCCCAGTAGAATATAAGCTCCTTGAGGGCAAGGATTATTTCCATTTTGCTTTTTGCATCCCCAGTATCTTGCACATAGTGAGTAATCGTTAAAGATTATTAAATTACATCAAATTTGAAGAAACAGAGGCTTTGATATCAATGACTTTTCTAAACCAACAGAGTTAACAAGCTTCCAAGACAAGACTTGAGCTCTGGAGTCTCCTGGCTTCAATTCCTATGAGAACTTTTGTCGCTATAACTTTACTAGGACAGGAGGAAGATAGGTGAGGGCTAAAATTTCATTTTCTTCTAGAAGCCTTTCCCACTCCCCTTTCATGCAAATACCTTCCCTCTGAGATTACCTCCAATTTTTCATCTACATATATGCGGATATATGAACACATGTATGCTTTTATCATTTATCTATCTATATATCTTATCTATTTTTATATAACATTTGTTTCTTGGCTTCTCAATTAGACTACAAGTTTCTTGAGATTAAGACTGTTTGTGTCTATGTGTGTGTGTGTATCTTTAACATCTATCATAGTCCCTGCCACATAATGAATCCTTAATAAATGCTTATTGAGTTGGCTCTATCAATAAACAAATATATATTAAATGCTAGGCACTCTGGTAGGTTTTGGGGTTACTAATAAAAAGAATGAAACAATCCATAATTGTGTTGAGTTGACATTCTATAGGAGAGACAAGAAATTCATATACGTGTGTATATGTGCATTATGTGTACACACATGTATATATACATAGGTAGACATGTGAACATATGCATGGGCCTATATAAATATCCAAATGTACACACACATATATGTGCATATATACACAAATAAATACACACATACACAATTCATATACATTTACAGACATTTATATTTTCACATATATACATACACATGTATAAAACATACATAAACACAAATACATGCACACACATATGCAGATATATACATGTACATGTGCACACATATATGATGTATGTGCATACACACCTACACATACATAATATATAATACATATCTACATGCAAGCTGCATACATACAAATATGCATGTGTACATTATGTACATACAAAAGTACATGATGTATACATGTGAATATACAGTGTATGTATGTGTATTACATGCATGTACGTACATATAAATACAACACCTATGCATACATACATGCCTATACAGTACACATGTATGCAATTCACATATATGTGTATATGTATGTACATATATAAAATATAATGAAAACAATGTAATGGTGTTTGGTATTTCAGATATATCTAATTCACTGGGCAAAGATTTTTTAAATAACTTAAAGGAAAGTGAAAAAATGTATCTAAATGACTTTAAATGAGTGAAAATTCCAACCTCTATATATCACTGTTTCAGCCACCACTAACCAAAGAGCATTTTACTAATGACTTTGGCTTTTAGGCCATAAATCAAGGTTACCTGAGTAGTTACACACCTCTCAGGCATCAGGAGCAGATTAGCCATGTAGCCCAGAATACTTTCCTTGTGAATAGAAAAGTAAAGGAACAGAGTAAGGCATATAATGAAGAAAGATGAACTAGTATGGCTTAAATACAAACTATCAAACTCTGAATCAAAACAGAGACTGTTTTGACCATTATTTTCCTGGTTTCACCCATTCTTTGAAAATAGATTCAGCAAGATAACAGAATATTTTCACAGCCTTTCCATCTGGGCTAGAACAAGAAGTGTTTCACCAAAGGACCTATTGCCATATTTGAGGGAAGTGAACTTTAAACAATACTGTTTCAAATTTTTGCTGAAATGAATACCAAAGAATTCCAATGACTCTTTTAAACTTAAGCAAACACCAGAACTGTAGCAGGGAAATCAAAGGTATTTCAAAATGAAATTCTCTGCTGCTGTTTATAGCACACCCTTCCAAGATATTTTGCATGATTTCGCTATGTCTACCCCCACAAGCAGCTGGAAAGCAATCCATTGAATGACAAATTGAACTTTAGGATCTACAACATCAAAGCTAGAAGTCACCTAGAAGGCCCTTTAATACAAACCATAGCTGGAAAAAATCTGACAAATGGATTTTCAACCTTTGCTTGAAAGCCTCTAATTGTGATGATCATAGTTGGTGTTTGGGAAATGGTTACCTCCATCTTACTTTTAGAAAACTCTGATTATTAGGAAGTGTTTCATCCAGCTTAAATCTGTCTTTTTAAAATTTCTACCCACTACTATCCCTGAGTTCAAGTAAATAAAACAAAATTTACCTACATATTAAAGACAAAGTGGAAGACTTTTAGAATTTCTATATAATTTATGCTCCAAATTATTTTTCTTCCTTGAAATTATTCTAATAATTTTTTATCTTCTCTAGTTCACTGTCTAAATTTAAATTAGAACCCCAAGGGACATATGTACTCATCTTTGAAAGCTGATATTAAGAGTATCCACTTAAAAATATTAAAGAATGAAAAAATTCTCCATTTTAATATAGTGGGATATTATTATTTTTAAAATAGCTTTTTATTTTTTCAAAATACATGCAAAGATAATTTTCAACAGTCACCCTTGCAAAAACCTTGTGTTCCAAATTTTCTCCATCTCCCGCTGCCCTCTGTCCTAGACAGCAAATAATCAAATATGGCTTAATATCTGCAATAATTTTAAATATATTTCCATATTTATCATGCTGCACAAAAATATCAGATTAAAAAGGAAAAAAATGAGGAAAAATAAGCAAACAACAACAACAGGTGAAAATACTATGATGTGATCCACCCTCAGTTCCCACAGTCCTCTCTCTGGGTACAGATGGCTCTCTCCATCACAAGACCATTGGAACTGGTTTGAATAATCCTATTGTTAAAAAGAGCATCCATTAGAATTGATCGTCATAGAGTCTTGTTGCCATGTACAATAATATCCTGATTCTATTCACTTCACTTAGCATCGGTTCATCTAAGTCTCTCCAGCCCCTTCTGAATCATCTTGCTGATCATTTCTTATACAACAATAATATTCCATAACATGCATATAACATAGTTCCTTGTTCTATAAAAAGGGCTGCTACAAACATTTTTTTTGCACATGTGGGTCCTTCCCCCCCTCCTTTTTATGATCTCTTTGATACAGGTCCAGTAGAGATAGCCCTGCTGGATAGCCCTTTGAGCATAGTTCCAAATTGCTCTCCACTATGGTTGGATCAGTTCACAATTCCACTAACAATGTATTTCTCTGTGATATTATTTTTTGGGTATTTTACCTTTGGATTTAGATAAGGTTGTCTTCATTAGAATACAAGTTCGTTGAGGATAGAGGCACATTTATTTTTGTCTTTTGCTTAGCACAAAGCCTTATGCAACTATAATAAGCTCTTTATAAATGCTAGATAATTGATGTAACAAATTTAGGACAAACATCAGACCCTATAGTATGTCTTTTTCCACTTTTTCCCACAAAACCAAATAACTACTTTTGTTTTTCTATTTGTGTATCTCTTGCTTTTTTTCCTCTGTCTTCTTACTTTGTCCTTGTGTTTCCATCTGTTTTTGTATAACTTGTCTCCTGCCTACTTAGAACTATATAGTAATGACTAAAGCATGGGTACAAGGTACAGACCAATAGTTTCAAACTCAAATAAAAGCTGTCCCAACCATTCTGGAGAGCAGTTTGGAACTATGGCTATAGGACTATAAAATTGTGCATACCCTTTGACCCTATTGTGTTTGTATCCTAAGGAAATCATAAAGGAGGGAAAAGAACAACAAAACATGTTTGCACCAGTTCTTTCAGTGGTGAAAAAGAATTGGAAAATGAGTAGATCCATCCATCAGTTGGGGACTAGCTGAATAAGCTATGGTATATTATAGTAATGGACCATTATCGCTCTGGAAAAAATGATGAACAAGCAGATTTTCAAAAAGCTTGGAAAGATTTACACAAACTGATGCTTAATGAAACAAGAAGAACCAGGGATATACATTGTATTTAGTAATATCAAGACTGTGAAATGATCAACAATGAAAGATTTTATTCTTCTCAGTGGCTTAGTGATCCAAAGCAATCTCAATAAACTTTGGATGGAAAATACTATCTGACTCCAGAGAGAGAACTATGGAGACTGTGAACATGTGAACATGCTATATTTTTTCCTTTTCTTTGTTTTCCTCTCATGGTTTTTTCCTTTTGTTCTAATTTTTCTCTCCCAACATGATTTATAAGGAAATGTATTTTTAAAAATGTAGACCAAAGAAGAACTAAAGAACATTATGAAAGGCAAAATAGACAACTTTGATTACATTAAATTATAAAGGTTTTGCACAAACAAAACCAACAGAAACAAGATTAAAAGGGAAATTTAAAGCTGGGAAAAATTTTTACAGGCAGTGTTTCTGATGAAGATCTCATTTATAAAATATATAGAGAACTGTGTCACATTTATAAGAATAAAAACCATTCCCCAATTAATAAAGAAAATGCCATCTGCCTCCAGAAAAAAGAACTATGAAGACTGAATGTAAATCAACAATATTATCTTTACTTCTTTTTTTCCATCTTTTCTCTCCCATTGTTTTTTCCTTTTGTTCTGATTTTTCTCTCCCAACTTGATTCATAAAGAAATGTATTAAAAACAAACAATTAAATAATGAAAAAGAAGTAGAAAAATGTACATGTATAACCAGAAAAAAAACAATAAAAACAGATAAAAGATTGACTTAGTCTTAACAATGCAAGATTACTTATGTTGTATTTTATTTTTATTTACTCTGTAAAATATTTCTCAACTACATTCTAATCTAGTTCTTGCCTATTCAGGAGTTGGAGGGCTACATCATGATTATTGTGGCAATATGTATAGAAGAATCACACATGTTTAACATATTGGATTTCATGCCATTTAGGGGAGGGGATAGAGGGAAGGCAAAGAAAAAACAATCTGGAACACAAAGTTTTACAATAGTGAATGTTGAAAATTATCTATGAATGGGTCAGCTAGGTGGCATAGTGGATAGAACATTAGCCTTGAAGTCAGGAGGACTTGAGTTCAAATGTGACTTCAGGCATTTAACACTTCTTAGCTGTGTGATCCTCGGCAAGTCACTTAACCTCAATTGCCTCAACAAAAAGCCGAACCAAAAAAAAAAAAAAAAGGAAAAAAACATTATCTATGTTTTGAAAATAAACAGCCTTAATAATAATAAAAAATAATTAATCAAAATAGAAAGACTTTGCTATCTATCTAGCAAAGGAGCGGGGAACCTTTTTTCTGCCAAGGACCATTTGTATATTTATAACATCAGTTGCAGGTCATTATCAACTTATAGAACAGTGAGAAGGCATTGTAACTAGCTTTCACATCATCATTTGTGGTTGTCTTGGCAGAGCCAAACCAAATGGTTTTGTGGCCTTATATGGCCCACAGGATGGATGTTCCCCATCCCTGAATTCTAGCAGTTGAATCCCAGATGGCTCTTTCCCAAACTTGTTTCTTTTACCTTCAACCCATGGACTAAACTGAGATCTTTTCCTCAAGTGGGAAAAAATGTTAACTCTGACTCTGAGCTTCTAAATTAACAATCTAATATCCATATCTCTCCGTACAAAATGATTACTTCCACAGTAATGGATGTTTTTTGGATTATCATATAAACAAAGGTAGATCCTTGATTATTACATAAACATGATCTTTGTGTCATTAATGTTAAGTTTTTGATGGCAGATGCTACTTAAAAATAGTTTTCCTTAAATAAAATTTAAGGGACATCTCACAGTTAATTTTGTATAAAACGATAATTCAAAAATATTGTGAATTTCCACCAAAAATCCATAAATTAAGACATTTTCACATACTGTGGTGAATGTCTATAATTATATTTATTTACAGGCTATGAATCAAGAAGGGCATTTGCAACGCTAGAGTTATCTTGGGCTTTCAGGTCTAAACAGTTTCCTCAACTTGGTGATTCCAATTCTACACCACCTTCTCTCACTGCCAATATACATAACTCTATGTGCAACTCCAATTCAGACCTCAATATCTCTTTCCCTTGGCTATCACAATAGATTCCTAATTAGTCTCCCTGGTTCTAGGCTCAGAGCTCTCCAACTCATCCTCCACACTTCTTCCAAAATTAAATAATATTCCTGGGGCATTGATGTGACCAGTATACTTCCCTGCTAAAAAAAAATCTTCAATTGCTCCAGGATAAATTACAATCTCCATGTCCTCATTTTGAAGGTATTCCATATTCTGACTCCAACCTATCCTTCCACACTTAATGAATATTATTATCTTCTACATGCTCTATATTCTTTTTTGAGGGAGAAATATTTTAAAGAATTTAATGGAATTGAGAGTAAGGTGGGAAGGGGAAAATAATAATTCAATAACTATACACATGAGATTTACATGGTACATGATTTTTTTATTGCATTAAGTTTATTTATTTTAATATCAATTTATATGCACTATATTCTAACAAAAACAGGATTATTATTTATTATCTAACTTAATCTTCCATATCTTACCTTTGTGCATTTGTATACACTCACTAGCTATGTGACCCTGGGCAAATCACTTAACCCTGTTTGCCTCAGTTTTCCTCCTCTGTAAAATCAACTAGAAAAAATAAATGGCAAACTACTCCAGTATCTTTGCCAAGAAAATCCCAAAAGGAGTTTCACAGAGGCAGATTCAACTGACAAATGACTGCCTCACCCTGCCTCATTTGCTCCTTACCTCTCTTAGAATAAACTTCCTTTACTGCTGAGATCATGTGTCTTCTGCTATCTGTTATTTACACTGAACTCTTCAGTTCTTAGTGCTTGCTTTCTCTTGATTCAAATGATCCTGTTTTTATTTTTTTTTGTTTTATATTTTATTTTATGTTTTTATTTATCTGTTCACTTGTTGTAGTTTTTAAGTAGTATGTAAGTTCTTGGAAGGCAGAGATCATTTTCTATTTTGTTTCATTTTGTAAGCCCCAAGGTGGAACGTGGTGTTATAAACATGGAAGGTATTCCCCAAACCCTTTTAACTGCAATATTTTCCTTCTTTCAAATATTCTCTATTTTGAATATAGCTTATTTAAACATAGTTTTTTGCCTGTTGTTTCCTTCATTAAAGTGTGAGCTCCTTTTACCTTTTTTTTTTGTATCCCTAGAATTTAACACAGGGCCTGACATAAGAAGGCACTTAAGGTTTATGGATAGTAAATGTTTATTGAATGAATATACTCATTATAGCATTAATTTCAGTAATATAGATAGGAAGAGCAATGATAAATAAATTTTGTTACAGGATCTCAGAGATGGAAGTCATGTCAGAGGTCGGAGAGTTTTAATTCGTGTATGAAATTGTCTCTCCTGTAAAACATAATCCAAAAGTCAATGTCTAATCATGTGTTCTTCAAGCCTACAAAAGAGATAGTACCTTCTATTTCCTGAGGCAGTTTATCCACTTTGGGGTTATACTAACAATTATTAGGAAATATTTTTCTCTCTTTATGACAGTCTTAATTCTGATTCTGCAAACTCTACCTTGGTCATTTGGGTTCAAATGGAAACTTTATAAACAGAGCTTTTCCCTCCTCTCTCATCCTCCCAGTTCTGCACTTTGTCTTCTCCTATAGACAAAATACATTTAGAATTGGATTTGTGATTTCAAGGCAAACTTCAAGAGAAGAAAATTCTCTACCAAAGCAGTTGAGCATCTCCTTTGCAACTCATCATCTTAGAGGTTTGCTTACAATATTAAAGGTTAAGTGACTTACCTAGGATCACATAGTTTACCTCAAGAGCTAAACTTAAATCCTATCTCCAAGACCAATTCTAAAACCATTATACTATACTCCTTCTCCATTAGGCTAAATATTAAATTAAATTCCATAAGCATTTATTAACACATTTTCTCAGTAGTCATATTCTAATTAGAATTAGGTTTATCTCCCCAATGAGATTAAAGATCTCTCTGGGAACAGACAATGTATTATTCATCTTTCCAACCCCTAGCACTATCATAGTATTTTGTACTTTATTTTTTGGGGGGATTGAAGTATAGCATGGAAAGATGAGAACCTAATTTGTGAGTCCCCTCATGGTGGGTATTTCTCCAATATAATGATCTTTCACAGACGCAAATTGACAACTGGCCTTCAACTTAGAGTTGCAGAAGTTTGTTGGAGGTTCCATAGGTGCCCAATGTCACATAGCAAACACAAAGAGGGGAATAATTTGTAATCACACCCTCCTTACTCTAAGATCACTTTCTATATACTATGCTACATTGTTTGTCTCCTTGAGTATAACAGGGGCTTAATAAATATGCTAAATTGAATTTAATCTTTCTTTTAAAGGCCTAAAAGTTCTGGTCATTAGAGTAGCAATGCAACTTTAAGCAGGAGTTATAACTAGAATAAATATAAAATTATATTTCCATTTTCTGTTGAGGCCTGATCTGCTCTGAAATGAGCTAATCAAATGAATTTTATAATGTATACATTCACCAAGATATGGAACAAAGATGATACTTCAGTCTTGTGACAGAAATGCATATTAAAACTCTCCCCTTGGCAGAGAGGGGGACACCTATAGCAGCAGAATATTCCCTACATTGTCAGATGTTCTAGATTCATTATTTTGATTTAACTATTTTCTGCATTTCATTTCTGTGGGGTGAAGGTTCAATTCAGGTAGATCTGGCATATCCAAAAGTAGATGTGATAAAGAAACGAAAGATATCACGAAAATTTATTTTTTAAAGTTCATACTCATCCCTCCCCCTCCACTTGCAGCCTCATTAGTAGTAACAAGGCAGCAAGGCTTGTTGAACATTCCAAACAATACACCTTGAAGCCTCAGCAAGACTGTGAGTTCTCAAAGGTTGTACCATGTAAAAGTCAAGTAATTAAATACTGATTACTTACTGTTAAAAAAAAAAAAGACTGCTAGGAAAGCCTGAATTCAGGAGGTCTAATTTCACACCCAAGATTTCAATGGAAATTAAGCCTTTAACTCTATTCTGCTTGACTTGATCTGAAAGAAGGGGATAAGAAAAAAAGATTATAACAGCTATTCAGGCCTGCCTTTTTCCTCTGGGAGTTAGGAGAGGTGACAAACACCACTGGTAATTCATTCAGTAATCTTTTCCCCAAACAGCATTTAGGATCTTCTTCAAAATTTGGCTCTAGTTCTGTGGTTTCATTATTCTTCTCCCTTGCCCCCATACAAAGGCTCCTCCCTTTTCCAGTCTTGATTCCAGAAGAAATATTACAGTTCTTCCCAGAAACATCTAGCTTTTAATAAAGTTTGCAAACATAGTAAATACTGTCCTTCTTGCCTTATTCTGTTCCCTCCTCAAATGTTAAAATGCCTTCTTAACATTCTTCTTTGTGACCTATTTCTTGACTTCATGGCCTCTTCCATCAGGATAATTAGGCTCTATATCATGTTTAAGCTATTTCTTTTTCCCTTTTCCTTGCCTTTCTGCAACGTCTCAAAGGAGGAAAAAGACAAGAGACATCAGAAGCTATTAAACTATTTTCCTTGCTGAAAGCTATCATTGGTTTTCTATTCTTTCCATTCCCTTTCTTCTAGTTCAAGGACAGGGGTTCTTTTCATCACAGAGGCATGGTAAAGAATTATCTAATGGAAGTCCTAGTGTTGGGTTGCCAAATTTAGTAAACTGGTAACATTAAACAACTCATAAAATGCTCTTTCAGGAGCATATACAAGAGGGCTTACACTCAACTGAACAAAAACCCACACATTTTTTTTTTTTACTTGTTGTAAATGTGGGTGAGCAGTCAAAAGACCTTGTTTATAAAAGGGAAAGGAAGTTCAATGCCTGCTTCAATTGTTTCTAAGAACTAGTGTCTAATGCTTTTGGCAAGGAGAATCAGCCAGGCTTATTCACACCTCTTGGAACCTAAACATAAACATGTGAGCTTATTCACACCTACTGGAACATAAACATGCTGGTACCATTGGGAAAATGTCCTGTAGCTAGCACTCAAGTGTAAAGGGGCTTTTCAAATAGCTCTTGTGTTTCTTAGTAATTAAGCTTCCCAGAAAAAATGTTGTTTGTTGACATCTGTTGTATTTGAAAGTGAAAATGTGAACAAATTGGAAATATATGTAAAGCAAAATGCAGTTTCCTTTTATACCTTGTCCTTGATGATCTTTTGATTCCAGAAGGAAACATTTTTGAAAGGACATTTCATCATAAATCATAAGTTCTTAGAATCTGAAAATAAATTCATTTTTAAAACGATGACCATAATATACAACCAAACCTCATATATAAGAGGCATTTAGCAAACTTTTATGGGATTGACTTTAGAATGTCAATGTAGAGAGCAGTTAGGCTGGCCAGATACTGCGTATTTCTTATTAAAGCAATTAGGAATTCTTTTAGATGGTTTGCCTAATGAAGTGCATATTTGTTTTTTGATGACAAAAATCCTATCATGACAACTATCTTCACTTATGCAAAACTATGTTTCTAAGTTACAGAGTTGGAACTTTTTGCTTGGACAAAGAGATTACTCCACACCTAGTAAGTTACAGGCAAGACCTGAAACTAGGTCTTCAGAACTGAAGTGATGAACCTCTATCTACTATATCCCATACTACATTCATCATTTTAAGCATGATTAACAAGTGTCAGCACATGCCTTTCAATGCCCATAATTTCTAGATTCAATCTATAGATGCAGAAAATTCTCATGCCAGCTTTTGAATCCTTAAAATTAAATTCAAATGATCAATTGCACTGAAACATTTTTTTTGTGGTTTTATGTATTTGGGGAGTGAAGTTCATTTTATTTATTAAAATATGAACATATTTTTCCTTTTTTTAGGGAACAGAAATGCAGAATCATGTTTTGTAATGAGTTCTGGGAAGTTACAGCCAAAGTTCTAGTGTATTACTTCTAAATTTCAACTTGTTTGTTTCTCAAATGACACTTATGGATTGAGCTCTTCAAATCCAATCTCTTAGTATTTATGTTTGTTTCACAAAAGGTAGGAATAGGGATTGGACCCAAGATTTCACTGAGAAATTGGTAAGAATTATCTTTACCAAAGTAGTTCAGCATCTTTTCTGTACCTTATAATCTTAAATTCTTGTAACTGAGAAATTAAATAACTTTCTAAACCATCACACAACCAGAGGGGGGATTTTATTGCCTTTCTGATTTGGCAAAAGATTTTCTATCCAATACTGTCATTTATAAAGGGTAAAAGGGGAAAAATGTGTATTTCTTAAAGAAAAATGCAACAGGAAAGGAATAGATAGTTTGGTTTGCTTAAGGACCAGTCCCATTTCCTTCAGATGGTAAATCAGTTTTTGCAACCAAATTCTAAGTTGCATCCTGAGCTTGTGGCTTTCAAGAGAGTAGAGTACCAGACTTAGTAGCAGAGAATCTTGGTGTGTTTGTGGGATTCAAATGTGGAAGAGTAAATTTTCATGTCCCAGATGAAAAAATGCAATTCTCCTGATTCTGTTAAGATCTAGCATAGAAAAATACAAGATGGTTGAACAATGATTTATAACAGTGAGAATTCCAGTATAAATCTTTTACTAGTGAAAGGTCTTTCAGAAGTGGGGGTAGGAGGGAGCACAACAATGTGGGTGGTACCAACACTGCTTCTGGGACAGAAAGAATGAAAAAGGGAGGAGACAGAAATACCTCATTCTGTACAAGATTCCTGTCTTATCTCCAGTCCAACAATATTCATTTTGACTTGTTGGAAATAGAAAACTCATGCTTAAATTTTAATATAGTTCCAAAGTAACTGTATAAAAATGAGGATGTTTTCTTGGCTTGTCTCACTTTTTGGTCCAGGTACCAAATGGATTCACATAAAATTGCTGACATGATTTACTCTTGATTTATGTCATAGTGGACATTTATAGGTGCTTCAATAATCTATAAGCTGTGCACATTTTTTGGAAGGGATTCTAATATCTGTAAACTAGTAATGGATTAATTGGCAAGTTACTCAATTTTATTTTAGAAATGTTACTGGATGAAGATGACAACATTAGGGACTAATTAGAAATGAATGAACTAAAATTTGGTCCATCAAACATCTATAAAGTGATACTTCAAATATTTAATCTTGATAAATCCCAATAACATTTTTTCTCCAAGTATATTTCCCTTAAATTTTAAAGCCAAGTGGAATTTAAAGGAAATACAATCCATATGCTTTTGATTCATTTGCACTTACATCATCAAAATATTTCTGCTAAGAGCAATATGATGTCTGACAAAGACCCTGATCTGTCATACAGAAGATCTTTTTATACTTTTCTTTAAGTATTCTTTTTAAAAATAAAGAAAGCAAACAACACTTTTCCAATTATATTTGAAAAACAAAAAATTATAGTTTGATTTCACAGTCTGTACTTAAGGCATTTCAGAGACCCTAAAACTGACAAAATTGAGTTTTCTTATCTGGAGACAGAAAGGTCTTGAACTAATAACAGCACTGAAATAATATATGTATCACATTTTATACTTTAATGCTTCTCCCTAATATACAAAATGAGTTAATTGCAAAAGGAGGTAGTATAATGGTATAATGAAATATTTGAACTTTCAATCTTCTTTCTGCCCTTAGGACAACTAAATGGCACAGCAGAAAGAATTTTGGGCAGGGAGCCTGGGAGATGAGTTCAAATTTGAACTCAGACACTTCTTAGTGACTTTGGGCAGTCATTTGAGAGCTATTTGTCTCCATTTTCTTGTCTATAAAATGGGAATAATAATGGCACTTTAATTTCCAGGATTGTTGTTCCTCATTGTGAAGTACAAACTTAAAAGAAAAAAGCCTTTATAACAAATTTAAATATTAAAGCAAAACAAAGGACTACATTGACTTGCATGACAATAATTATGTATGCATTTTTCTTCATTATGAGTCCATATCCATTACTTCTTTCTATAAATAGTAAGCATGCTTCATCATTAGGTTTTGAAATTGAGTACAAGATCCTCTTTGCAGTGATTGGAGATCTTAAATCTTTCCAAGTTCCTTTTTTAAATAATGTTATTACAGACTTTTTTTTTTCGGTTCTGTTCTTTTCATTATGTATCAGTTCATACAAGGTATCCCAAATTTCTCTGAAACCATTATTTTTTAGCAGTTCTTTTGGCAAAATAATATTCCATTGCCATTTATATATTATAATCTGTTTATCTATTCCCTAAATAATGGTCATTTCCTTACTTGTCTAGTTCTTTTCTGTAAGAGAAAGAGATGTTATACATTTTGTTCAAATATGGGTTCATTTTTTTCTTTTGAGTATAGGTCCATGAATGATATCCCTAGGTATATACAATTTAATATTTTGTTTTGTTTTGTTTTTTTTTGGTATGATTCCCTATTGTTTTCCAGACCAACTAGACAAATTCAGAGATTCACCAATAATGGGTTAATATGCATATTTTCTCCTCAGTCCCTTTAACAATTATTGCTTTCCTTTTCTGTCCTCTTTGTCATTCTGATGGTTGTGAGGTAGAACCTCAGAGTTGCTTTAATTTGCATTTATCTAATTATTAGTGATTTAGAGCATTTTTATATGGTTCTTAATAGCTTGGATTTCTGGAAGATGTCTGCAATTTGACACAGAGTGACATGATCACACTCAGGAAAACAATCTAATCAGTAGCAACATAAGTGAAAATAATGAAATGAAGTCTGGTCCTGTGTAATTACAATACCAAAAAATGCCAAAAAATAAAAAAAAGTTCTTGGCTCCAAAGAAAGAATAAAGAAATGTTAAGAGCCCCTGTCTTTTTGTTGGAGAAGTAGAAGATGGTAGGTAGGGAATATTGCAAGCTTTGTCAAAACATATAGATTGCTTGATTTTCTTTTTTTAAATGCCCTTTTTTGGGGGAGTTGTTTTGTTTTTGACTTGTTTTTATTATATTGTATAGGGGTACAGATTATATCTATCTTTGGCTGTGCTATAAAATCAAAAGGGGTCAATAAAGCATTTTAAAAACCCTTTCAGATTATTTAAATACTATTCAGGCCAAAGTCAAGCTGATCTTTCAAGGCTCTCACTCTATTCAGACCAATGCTTTTAGTCTCACACCCTAATTTTTACCCATAAAGTAATGTATACATTTTGGAAGAGTACTTGCTTCAGATCTAATTTTTCGGCTTAAACATTTGGGAAACTGCTGTGAGCCAAAAGAAGCTCAGGTCTTGAGATCAAGGATTTTTTTTTTCAATATGGAAAGTGCTAATATTATGACTATATCTTATATTGCATTAAAATTATGATTCTTTTCCGAATTAGGTTCCAGGAGAAAATAAACTCTGAATTCTCTGTTTAAGCATACCAAAGATCCCTAAAAGAAATAGCACCAAGACATATTTAAAGAAGTCATGTTGAAATTTAAACACATTTCTCCTGAAATACCACACTGAAGGTTTTCCCTAAGCTGGTTGTCACTAGAGGGATGTGATGAATAGAATGTAACAATTTGGTAAGTATTTGAAATAATTCCTATTTTAAGTATTAGGTGAGATGAAACCTTCCCAGTACATTGTACACTACACGGTAGGAAGGTATTCCTATAATTCAGCTGTAACAATGGATATAAATGGACCTATTACCATGGTAACTATTTTGGAGGCTAATAAAACCGCACCAAATATGAACAACAAAAAAATGCCTACAACTCCCCTGTTTCCCCTCCCCTTCCATCCTCCCCCCTCCCAAGTCAGGCTGTAAGTCAAACTTTCCTTCCTTAGTGAAAAAAGTCACTGAAAAATCACAGACAGAAAGACCCTCCTTTATTGTTGCAGAGAAGTCTTGTTTTTCAGCTGGCTTCTCCTTTTGTGGAATGCAAAGCTTCCCTTCGGGGTAAGAGGGAGATTTATTCTCTTGCATAAAGGGAGGAAAGGGTTTAGTAAAAGTGAAATCTGTGGAACAGACAAACTTAAAAAATATATTTTCTTTCTTAACCCGAGCATAAATCACAGTTTATAAACAAGCCCTGGTATTCCTTGCTTTCTTTTAAAGCAGGAAAGAAAAGGGGAAAGAAGACATAATGGAGAATTGGTAATTTATAACTGCTGGGGATAAACAAACCTTTTGTAATTTTTTTTTCCTAAAAAAGTTTTTTGAGAAATTGTTTTTCCCTATCATTCGATGCTTTAGAAGTAACATGCATTTAAGGAAACATTTTTTTTTAATTTAAATGGCAGTAGATTTAACAACAGCCTAAATAAAAATTTGTAGTAGAGTTTTTTTTTTTAAACAAAGAAAAGCATTGTTTTTGGAGTCAGAGGACCTTGATTCATATTCTACTTCTCTTACCTACTAACTACTGAGACACTGTGTAAGTCAATTAAATTTTCTGCATCTTAGTCTCTTTACCTGTAAAAAGATACACTTGGAATAAATGACCTTCAAAATACTTTCCCTATCTCTATCTCTGAAACTGATCCTAAGATAATTTCCATCTCAATTTACTAAAATCAAAACAAAAAAACCACAATCAAATAAACTGATTTACTTAAGAAGAATTAATGAATAGATAGACTTTTATAAATTGAAATGAAGTACTCTGAATAGGAAACAGGGGGCTAATGGATAAATATAAGAAAATATAATGCTTGTTCCCTGTGTGAAACTCCCTGGGTCTTCCTTTCCTTATGAGGAACTTGGACAAGATGTCCTCTGATGATGTTTGTTCCAGGGGTAGATATATGATCTTAGAAGTGAATTTCTGATTCTACTTTGGGACATTATCCAGATTAAGCTAATGGATGGTCTTTTGAATCTGTCTGGTTTTCCACTTGCGATAACTACAGTGAGACTTGGAGCCATCACGGGCATTGCCACCTGCTTCTTGAAGCTCCCTACTTAACACCAAATGTTCTCCAACAGGCTTGTGGCACTGCACCCACTCTGAGACTTGTGGCAGAGCCCAATCTTGAGCCTGACCTGGCTCCACAGGGTAGGATGTAGGCAGGGTGGGAGTGCCAGCTGCATATCTAAGCAGCTGGGCTCTAATGGCCAGTGGGCGGAAGAAATACAAGGACATTCCATAACACAACTTTGAGCCCAGTGGCACTGCTGTGGGCTGCCAGCAAGTGACAATGACAGACAGGGATGCGGCAGTCAAAGATGGGATCACTTTTTGAGCATGGGAATTCTCTAGTCCAATAGCAACAGCAGTACCCAGGATATACCTAGAAGCAAGAGGCTACAGAAACTGATTGCAAAGTTTATATAAGAAAAGACTTAAATATATCCAAGACAGAAAAAAATAACTCACTGATCTTACACTTTTCCTTTTATGTTCATCATACCTATTATAGCTAGTAATGTCTTTGGCAGGTACACTTCAGAGAGAAAGAACATGCTACTTAAGAAGAAGTGTGGGAGAGAGTTTTTACAAAATATTCAGTAATGTTGATAAACGTGGCCTTGGAATTACATGGATCAAAACTTTGAATGTTTCATAGCATGTAATATTATTGGGCTCAATTCAAAGTTCCAAAATAATGATCAAGATACTGATCTGTTATTGTCTCACCAGGATGGCACAGTGTTTAAAGTATAGTCACTTTCATTTGCATGGCTTTTTAAGATTTACAAAGCAAGGTCAGCCCTGTGAAATGGGCAGTTTAGATATTCTCAGACTTATTATACAAATGAGGAAAATGAGCATCAAAGAAGAAAAGTGTCTACTATTACATTAGAGCTCAAAATGGTCCTCTGGGAGTAAAATTGGAAAGTCAAATACTGAAGCTTACATACTTTGGCCACATAATGAGAAGATGGAATTCATTGGAAAGACCCTTATGTTGGGAAAGGTAAAAGGAGAAAGAGATGTCAAAAGATAATATAGATAAATAATATCATAGAAGTAATGAATATGAGCCTGGACAGATTTGGAGAGAGAATGGAGGACAGAAAGATGTGATGTGCTATGGTCCATCAAGTCTCAAAGAATCAGACATAACTAAGGAACAAGAAACTGCTATAGCAAAAGCTTTTTTTTTTATTTTTTATTTTTTTTATTTGGTCAGAACAATGATATATAACCAACTAAAAGCTACTTCTTAGAAAATTCTTGCCTAAATATCTTTGTGGTCAAGTATCCCTGAAGGAAGTTGTGCAGGTGGTACAATGTGGATAGGCAATATTAAGGTATTTTTTCCCTCCATGGTCAAATTTGTATTAATTCCACTTTCATCACTGAGTTAATAGTAAAATCATAATAATGCAGTAACATACATTTACAAAACACTTTCAGATTTCTGCCCAACAGTCCTTTAAGGTAAATCACTCCTCACTTTCTTTCTCTCTCTCTCTCTCTCATTTGTGTATATATATATATATATATATATATATATATATATATATATATATATATATATATATATATATATATATATATATATAAAAAACATCTATGTGTGGTAAATGGTAAATCTATCTATCTATCTGTCTATCTATCTAAATATACACATACATACATATATATTTATTATTAATTAATTTATTTATTGTTTCTATTTTACAGATGGGGAAAGTGGAACTCAAAGGAAAACTTTACTGTGTTAAGTAACAATTGCAGGATTAGGTTTTCTGACTCTTAATGAAATATATGAGTGTGAAAAGTCATGAAGGCACTAAGCCTTAGCACATTGTAAAAAAAAACAACCAAAAAAAAATAGCTTCTTGAGTCAAAGGATACTAGTTAGAATTCTTGCTCTGGGCTGGTATGGCACACATACCTGGAGTCCAAGTTGCTGGGGAGACTTATCTGATGGCTCCCTCAGTCTGATAGCTAAATTGAGTTCAGGAGTTCTGAATTATAATAGAGCTAAGGTGGATTCTGTGCCTACTCTAGATCTGACACTAATATGATGAGCCATGTGGAGGGGTTAGGAAAGGGCACTATGCTATCCAGTGAAGACTAAACTGGTCCAGCTTGGAAGAGCAAGCAGAGCAAGCCTGTGTGTAGGGAGAAATTTGAGCCACACAGCCTCTTAGTCCTCTTCCTGCTCTAGGCCAGTGATGGGATTAACTTAAACCCTCACTGGCATATTTTACAGAGGTCAAACATAAGAAAAGGGTTGTCAGTGGACAATTAAAGAAATGGGATCTTTGATAAAAAATTAGTCTACTTTTGAATTTTAAAGCTATTTCTTTCCAGGCTTCCTTTGACAATTAAGGGATTTAACTTCTTATAATATTTGAACCCTAATTGTAGTTTTTTAATCTTTATGTTAGTTCTCTTTAATATTTCCTCTTTTTTTAAAGGCTTCTTGAGGCTCAGCATTCTCAAGTAATATCTATAAAATACTGCAAAATGTTATGAAGGGAAATAAATGCCCCCTTCCTAATGGAATCAGTGACTTGGTGGTCAGTAAGGATCCCTACTACCACATTTCTAGTGAGCACCAAACGACTACCTTTTGTACTACAAATATAGGTCAGTTAGTGATGGTCAAGATGACTTGGCCATTTTTGCTGGGGCAAAGAAAATATTGTTGATCCAAAGATGCTGTTTTATAAAACTTAACCTTAAATATGCCTCTATCAGAAAAAGTGCTGAATTTGGAGTCAGAATATGTTAGGTACTTTGCACTAATCACATAGTTCCCTCATTAATAAAAATAAGATAATGGGACCATATCTCTAAGTTCCCTTCTAGTTTTAAAACTTTGTCCACTTCTAGAGTTTTGTAGAAGACCTCCAAGAATAGGGTATCAAATTCTTATTCAAAATCTCATTTTTAAAGGTTAGCTACTTTATTTTTTCCTAGTAGGTAAATATTTCTCAAAAAAAAAAAAACTTTCTCTGCCCTCTCTACCTCTCTTCTGTCCTTTTAATAGATAAGTTCCCTTTATCTGGTTATTGGAGATATCAAGCTGATGTTGATAACTCAGCTGTTTGGAGGTCTGCATGATCTGGGGAAGTACCTCAGCTGTCCATTAAAAGGATGCTATCTGACTGGAGATTTATTTCTTCTTTAATGCTTACTGGCGTATTTCTTTTCTTTTTAACAAATGAACATGAATGGGGATTGGGGGGAGAGAAGGAAAAGTGGTATTTCATATTGAAAATAAAGAGACTTTTATGTTAGAAAAAAATGCTGGTGGTTGAAAGGTCCCAATCCAATAGACACAGAATCTCTTATTACACACTCTTTTCTGTCTACTTGTTTTCATTAGTATTGTTACCAGTCTCATTTTCTATTAATTAAATGTCACTGGTGCAAGCAGTCCCCTTTGAAATGGAACACCTTCTCCATAAGGGAGAGAGGAAGGCAAATCTCAAGCTTCATTAAATCCTTTGTGTTTCAAGTTTGTTCATTTTATCTATTGTCTGCTCTTGGCACGAGAGTGTCAACAGGTGTAACCAAGTTTAAAGGCAGACTGAGTGCCAATGGCTTCTCTAGTGCTGGCATGGGAAAGGACCTCCTGCAAGAAGAGAAGCCTCTTCAAGCGTTTTGTAAGCTGCCATTGGCTAGCACTCATGTCAAAGTAGGAGAGTCCAGCCAACTTCTAAATAGGCAATGTGCCATCTCAACAGATGGGCCTAGGTGTAGGCAGCCAAGAGACCAAAGACAGGCCCCAAATATAGGGAGCAAGGCCTTCCTTCCCACCGAGAGTGCTGAAATGTCTGTTTGTCCTAAGATGAGAGAGAGAGAAGGCTTTAAAAAGTCTTTTCTACAGCACTAGTTATAGCTGATACTTTTCCTCAGAAATGTCTGTGTTCTTGAATGGGATCCGACTTCTGGTAAACATGAAACACAGAAAACAAAATGGTAAAAAAGGGGAAAAAGCAGAAATATATTCAAAGAATGCAACTGATGTGTGCCTTCTTATATTAGAATACATGTATTTCATAAAAATGAAAAGATATTAATTGATCACTTATTATGGGGCTAGGCACTGTGCTAAGGGCTAGAGATTCAAATATAAGCAAGACAGCTCCTATTCTCAAAAAAATCTTCTATTCCATCAGGGCAAGAGAACACATACAGGGAAACTGGTGGCCAGGAAGACCTTGTTTATGGTACATTATGGCCTGCACACACTTGCCATATGCTTCTCTATTTCTCTTTTGGTGATACCCATTTTAATTTCTTTGGAGTTTCTGACATGCCATGAATGCCATCTATGTAATAATTTTATATTATATAATATAAAATGTCGTATTATGTGATATAAATGATTATATTATATGTGTTGTAATTATGTTAATTATATTATTTATATAATATACAATATATTATATATAATATGATTACATGTATGCATTTATGTACAATATCTTTTTACCTCACTTTAGGTTTTGCAAAGCACTTTATTAACTCTTTTGATCTTCACAATAATCCTTTGAGTAGGGACTATACCATCTGTATTTTTCAGATGATGAAATTGAGGCATAAAGAATTGAAATAACTTGTCCAGATTCACACCTGTTAAAGTCCAAAATCTTCCTGAATTCATGTCCAACACTCTAGCCATTGTTCCACCTAACTGCCTAAAAATCCAGAGAGAATCTTGGTATTATAAAGATGGATCTTTTTTTCACAGAGATATTTAGGTCATTAAATGAACTTTGCGACTTTCAAAGGCAGATTTTATCCTTATACTTGTACTCTAAAACTCTAAAATTTATACTCTAAACCTGATGAATAGTAATTAAAAGCAATAATCCCTACACAATGATATCTTATTTATTCAGACTAGTTGATAATTCAATTGAGTTCTAGGCTAATAGGAACTTTAACAGTAATCTCATCCAATTCCCTCATCTCACAATTGTGAAATCTGAAGTCCAAGATATTGGTGGCAAAAAAGGCCATTTTGGTCTAGGAAATCACAGGGATAGTGAATAGAATAGCCAATGGAACTTTTCTAGTAACAAGGATGTAATGTTGAATAGGATTTATACATCATGTGACCTAAAAGATTCTGGACAACTGAGAATGACCATTTTTTAAAAATTAAAGTGTTTTATTATTATTTTTTTTTTTTGCTGAGGCTGGGGTTAAGTGACGTGTCCAGGGTCACACAGCTAGGAAGTATCTGAGACCAGATTTGAACTCAGGTCCTCCTGTGAATTCAAGGCTGGTGCTCTATCCACTGTGCCATCTAGCTGCCCCAAAGTGTTTTATTTTCAAAACATATATATGGATAATTTTTCAACATGGCAATGACCATGTTAAGAAAAACAAAATCATTTGAATGCAAGGAATGCTCCTAAATCTAGCAAAATGCCATCATTCAAAGTAGGCACTTAATAATAAATGCCTTCTTAATTTACTTAGAATACGAAAAATACCCATCCTTAGACTGCCTTTAAAAATTAACCAAACTTTTGCCTCACAACATGTTTCTAATGAAGTCAATGCAAATATCATAATGCCTGGTTTATAGAGGAGGAAACCAAGGCTTCTCTTAACTCACACAGCTAATAAGTGTCAGTTGGGACTCAAGTAAAATCTTTTTTTCCATTCCTCTAAATCCAGAATAATATTAATTTAACAATGAACTATAATTTTCATACAATGAAACAACGTCTAAAGTGCTTTGTGGTCATAGGATGATAACTTTAAAACTGTAAGGGATCTTAGATGCCATCTAGTCCAATGCCCTTATTTCAATATGAAGAAACAGGTCCACAATCCCGCAGCCAATAAGCATCAGAAGCGACATTTGGACTCAGATGCCCTGAGTCTGGATACATGCTTTTAGATGTGTGTGTTGCTTCCCAAAGTGCTTCCCCTTCTGCACTGCCCCACAACAACCAGGTGAGACAGGTATTCAACCAACTGGCATTTATTAAGTGCCTACTATGGGCCAAGCATGGGCTAAGTGCTAAGGATATAAAGACTAAAGGTAGTCACCCTCTTCAAGAAACTCACATTCTAATGGGGGAAATGTGAAACAACAATGTACAAACGAGATCTAGACAGGCTAAAAGGGAGATAATCAAAAGAGGAAAGTCCTTGTGAGGTTGGGAAAAAACATCCCCTTCTTGGAGAAAGTGTAACTTTAGATGAGACCTAAGGGAGGACATATATATTGCTCTTCTCTCTACCCATTTTATGGATAAACAAACTAAGACTCAGATTGGGGAAGTGAACATACCACAGTCACAGGGATGATAAATGATTAGATTTCATTTTATCTGAATTTCAGCCCAGATTTCTTTCCATTATACTAGACAAGCTTTCACTCAGATTTGTCCAAAGTAATATATTCATAGACTTTGCTTAAAGATTTTATGCTTCTGAATTAAAGCAGATAATATATATGTGTGTGTACACACATACATACACTGCATACCCATATACACATGATACTCACAGATACACATATATACTTCCATGACTCAAGATAAGGATTTATCATGACAATAATATTATTGTTATGATCTTGATAATAGTATTATTATTATGACTATAATGAATAAAAATTTGATTATCTTCTATGCATTTGGCTCATTTCATTCAGAATGGACAATTTTCTAAACTTCCTATTTCCTCTACCCTATATAAAGATCAGGTCAATCTATCTTGCATTAGAGAGAAATCATATAAAAAATAAAGACATTTATGTACATATTTTACATAGATATATTCATATATGTACATATATGTGTATGTACATACACATATATAGACAAAATATGTGTCATATATGTATTTACATGCATAATATTTTGTCTGTATACATGCATCATATGTGTGTATATGTGTATACACACACACACATATATATATACACAAACATATACATACAGATAGCTATCTGCCTATCTTTGTTTTTAAAAATTTCCCCAACCAAATGACCTTAAAATAACTGGACTTCAAAGGAAGAGGTTGGTTTTTATAGCTGATAAAAATGGATTACTTGTATACTTGGTTTTAAGTATCTTAGTAAACTACCAATATCCTCCTCGGGTCCCATGGTGGAATTCTCTTAATTGAAGTATGAACCACTACTCTAGACCACTGAAGAGCTCTGTGGAACTTCTGACTAATGAAGTGAGACTGAACTGGAGGAGCCCCTCTAGAGAATTTGAATCCCTTACACTTCCCTAGAGGACAGATTGCTAGTGTGTTCCTACATTTTTGGACAATGGGAGTTTGGTATAGATCAGCTGAAAAAGATAAGATGTTGGATTGCAAGCCATGTCCAAAGGTGCCCTCAATCTTTCTTATTCTTTTCGAACAGCTGTTGTGAATATGCATCCAGAGGCTATTCACCAAAGACATAATCCCCATCTCTAAACAGTCTTTGCAGTTGTTACTTTGCAAAACTGTTTATTTTTTTCTTTTCAAGTATGAATGTGTAGATAGGTGTGTAGTTAGCCCACATGACTGAGTGTGTTGAGAGGAAACTCTAAAGAGAAGAACATTTTAATGTGTTGCTGTTGCTTATCGTTCAAATCCAAATCTTAGATTGTTATCCCAATCTTACACAAAAATATATCTTGGTCCCACTACTGATTTATATAGTAAGAGTCTCCTTTAACCAAGAGTCTCTTCTACTTCTTTGAGGCAGCAGCTTCTTTTTACTCTGAATGTCTATATAACGTTCTTATTTATCACTTATTAGTTTCATATCATTTACTGCTTCCTTCACTAATGTCTTCGTCAGGTACTTTATGGTGGTTGGGGGAATGCTCTAAAAGGTAAGTGATCACAAGCATTGACAGTAAAACTGCAAGGACTTTGAGTGTGGGGTCCTCAAACAGATAATATGTTCAATCCTGAAGGAGCAGATTCTAACATCTAAAGCCATAAAGGCTCATTATTATAAGGATGCTTCTTAAGTGAAGGGTGCTTTCGGTCATTGCAACACATCTTACTATGGAGCAGTCTTCATTGGTTCATATGCTACTTATGTCAATGGGTATTTAGAAATATCAACAAATATATTGCCTCATATTTTCAGTTATTTAGAAATGTGTATAGGATGAATCTTCAAAACAAGATCAATTACAGTTCCCCAAACTACTCCTTGAAAATAAGTATTAATTATGATTTATATATTGTCTTGTCAACAGTGACTAGTGGATAGCATGGATACCTGATAAATGTTAGTTTTGTTGGCTGAGGAAAGATGGGGAAATGGCACATAGAAAGAACAAGATGAAAGATGTAAAGTGAAGGAAGGACTGACACTGAATAAGAGGAGTCAGGTTCAAATCTTACTTTGATACTTAGAATTTGTATGATCTTCACAAAATAGAACATTTTGATTACACCAAATTAAAAAGTTTCTGCACAAACAAAACTAATGCAAACAAGATTAGAAGGGAAGTAACAAATTGGGAAAAAATTTTTACAGTTAAAGGTTCTGATAAAGGCCTCATCTCCAAAATATACAGAGAATTGACTTTAATTTATAAGAAATCAAGCCATTCTCCAATTGATAAATGGTCAAAGGATATGAACAGACAATTTTCAGATGATGAAATTAAAACTATTTCCACTCATATGAAAGAGTGTTCCAAATCACTATTGATCAGAGAAATGCAAATTAAGACAACTCTGAGGTATCATTACACACCTGTCAGATTGGCTAAGATGACAGGAACAAATAACGATGAATGTTGGAGGGGCTGTGGGAAAACTGGGACACTGATGCATTGTTGGTGGAGTTGTGAAAGAATTCAACCATTCTGGAGAGCAATCTGGAATTATGCCCAAAAAGTTATCAAAATGTGCATACCCTTTGACCCAGCCATACTACTACTGGGCTTATACCCCAAGGAAATCCTAAAGAAGGGAAAGGGACCTGTATGTGCCAAAATGTTTGTGGCAGCCCTTTTCATAGTGGCTAGAAGCTGGAAGATGAATGGATGTCCATCAATTGGAGAATGGTTGGGTAAACTATGGTATATGAATGTTATGGAATATTATTGTTCTATAAGAAATGACCAACAGGAGAAATACAGAGAGGCTTGGAGAGACTTACATCAACTGATGCTGAGTGAAACGAGCAGAACCAGAAGATCATTATACACTTCAACAATGATACTGTACGAGGATGTATGCTGATGGAAGTGGATTTCTTCAACATAGAGAAGAGCTAATCCAATTCCAATTGATTAATGATGGACAGAACCAGCTACATCCAGAAAAGGAACACTGGGAAATGAATGTAAACGGTTATTTTTACCTTCTGAATCCAATTCTTCCTGTGAAACAAAAAATTCGGTTCTACACACATATATTGTATCTAGAATATACTGTAATATATTTAACATATATAAGACTGCTTGCCATCTGGGGGAGGGGGTTGGGGGAGGAAGGGAAAAAATCTGAATAGAAGTAAGTGCAAGGGATAATGTTGTAAAAATACCCATGCATATGTACTGTCAAAAAAATGTTATAATTATAAAATAAAATAAAAATTAAAAAAAAATAAAAAATAAAAGAATTTGTGTGATCTTATGCTAATCATTATCCTCTCTGAACTTCAGTTTCCTCATCTGTAAAATTATGGATTTTGTTGGACAAGATGGATTTTAAAGTCATTTCTAGCTCTAAAATATCTGGCCTGTGAAATATTAGGTCAAGAGAGATGGAAGATTAAAAAAAAGTCCTTTTCAATTTCATTTCAGTATTTCACTGTCGACTAACATTTATGAAATATGAAGGTTGTAAAGAAGTTGAACAAGAAGGATTTTTTTATGGAGAAGTTGGTGAAAGTGTGATTTCTTTGATGGGGAGACACTCTGGAGTGGAAATTCCCTCCACAATAAGTAATTCTTATAGTCTTAGAGAATTGCTGAGGGAACTAAGTGGTTATGAGCAGATGTCATAACTGGGGCTTAGATATGGGGGAACCTGAGTCTGAGACTAGCATTCCATTTACTCTGCCACATTGGTTCTTTTGTAGTATGTTATTAAAATGTGATACTGTTGACAGAGAACTGACATTTTGCAATTCTGAATATTTTTACAGAATTGTACCACACTGCCTTTTGAATGTCTGGTGAATAATGTCTCACTCTATCACTTCTTAAGGCTAATCCAGGTCAAGTCATATCTTGGCTGAGCCTTGGGCACATGGGACATCAGTCTCATCATTGTCATCAACTGATATTTTTTTGTCATACCTGCTCTGAACAGGTACTCTGCTGGGATTTGGGAATTTAAAAAACTGTGTGATGTGGCCCTTCCAAGTTTTATTAATTTAGCTGTAAAACAGGGCAGGGCAGATACACAAAAGAGACAATTTGTTGAGTGAATATTGAATAGTACAGACAATAACTTCTATATCAGTTCTGAAGTAGGAAAAGTTACCAGAATTGGGATGGTAAGGAAGGTATAACTATTTTTTTCTTTTTCTTTTTAGGCAATAGGGGTTAAATGACTTGCTGAGGGTCACACAGCTAGTGTTAAGTGTCTGAGACCAGATTTGAATTCAGGTCCTCCTGACTTCAAGGCCAGGGCTCTATGCCCTGCACCATCTAACTGCCCTAGGGAAGGAATTATAGATAGGATAAAACTTGGATTCAGAAAGAGGATTGAATTTAGACAAAGGAAGGAGAACGATAGGGAATTATAAGCAGTAATCATAGTGTGAGTGCAAGCAATGGAGGACTGAGTTCAGATGAGACATCTGTGGATGGATGGATGATAGATAGAAGAACAGATGGATGGAAGGATGGATATTCCAGTGTTTTGTTGGACCTTGGATTTCATCAGTATGGCCATACCTTCTATCAATACCAAGTGCAGCCCATCCATGCCTTCTTATCTTGTGCCATGAGTCCACATCTTCCCATAAATTCACAACGGATGACTTATTCAATATGATATACCTAGGCTTTCTAATATTGTCAGCCATCTAGCATTTATTAACCTTCTACTTTGTCAAACATTATTGTAAACACTAGAGATACAAAGAAAGACAAAAAAAGTTAACAAAAAACAGACCTTGTTCCCAAGGAGGTCATGGGAAAGACAGCATAAATATAATTATGTACAAACAAGATATAAACTAGACAAATTAGGGTAGTCTCAGAAGGAAGGCACCATGATTAAGAGGACTGGAAACGGCTTCTTTTAGAAAGTGGGGACCTTTGGCTGAGACTTACATTGTCGAAATATTAAATTGGAATGGTTTGCCTCGGGAGGTAATGAATTCTCCTTTCCTGGAGGTCTTTAAGCAAAGGTCAGACAGCTAGTTGTCAAGTACATTGTAAAGGGGAATCCTTTTTGGGAAATGAGTTGTATCAGATGGTCACAAGTTCGTAGCTTTAGAGCTACAAGGGACCTTTGAGGCATATAGTCAACAACCTTTTTTATTGATGAGGAAATTGAGTTCCAACAAGGTTAAGTGACTTCCAGCATCATAGATCTAGAACTGGAAGGGACCTCAAGGGCATAATTTATTGAGGGGTTTGTCTTTAGAAACAATCACGTCTCTCATTTTCTCTTTCCTCTCCTCTCCTGCTGTCCCCTCACCTTTCAATATGACACTTCCTGCCCTAGTTGCAACCCTTATGCTCTCTCTCCCCACCTTTCCTATAAACTTTCATTTATTATCACTTGACCTTGTCTACCTAATTTTTTAAAAATCTATACATGTACTTGATAATGTGCTTTATTTAAACTTTTTTTTAAAAAACATTGTATTGATGCTCTTTTCTTTCTTTCTTTTTTTTTTTTTAACACCATTGACACTACCTAATAATTCCCTTTCCTCAAATAGAATCTTCATGTATAACTAGCAAAAAAAAAATGAACACATTGCCCCTTTCTACTATTTTTACCTATGGCTACATCCAGCTGTAGCTTGTCCAGTGGGCACATGACAGTAATACCATCTTAGCAGGTTAAGGGTAACTGAGAGCCTACAATTCCTCAGGGAGGTAGGGGGGTATCTACCCCAAATATGTGAAAATTTCCCCCGGTGAAATGGATGGATGGGGACAATTTGTTCCACTGGCCATGAAGGAAGCTGAAATAGGTTCTGTAGAATTCTTAAAGCTTAGTCAAACATTGAGATGCCATTGTCTCCCAGTCCATTGCTGGTCATCTCGACTTTTGTCCTGCCACCAGACTCGGATGCCTCAGGAAAGGAGAATAAACCTGACAACTTTGTGCAGTTCTGCTTCATGTAAAGCCATTTCATTTGGAAGTCGAGACATCATTCTGCAATGTCATTGGTCCTTTTTGAACAGGAAGGATGAACAACAATCATATTTCTCCTGAGTTTTTCCTCCAGTTCTTAAGTGAAAATTGGCTATAGTAATATGCTACCCTGTGCCCAAAAAAAGGCCTTCACAGACAGTTCTCTTCAATGAACCATGTTTTTGAAGCGACAAAACTGATTGAGAATTTGTCTTTGGAAAGAACCCTACCTTGTATTACTCATTTTGGTAAAACTCCTCTCTGTTCATTTTATGCTCTTCATCTGCATTCTCTCACTTAACTTTTTTCAGTGCAACATTTCCTGCTGTGGACAGGTTCTTTATGCTCTCTCTCTCCAGCTTCCACATAAATAAATTTATTTGCTTTATTTTTCAGAGATTATGCTTTAAAATAACAACAACAGCAACAATAATATTAATAATGATAATTAGCATTTATATAGTGCTTATTAGATGCGGGGAGCTTTCCAATTATTATCTCACTTGATCCTTACATCACTGAGGATGTAAATGTGACTATTATCTCCATTATGCAAATGAAGAACTGAACCAAACAGAAGTTCAATGACTTGTCCAGAAGCACACAGTCAGAAAATGTCAAAGGCTGAAAAAGAATCCAGATTTTTCTGACTCTAAGCCAGTATTTTATCCACTGTGCTACCTAGCTGCCCCTTTATGTAGATAGACCCTTGAATAAACTCTGCTATGCTCCAGTATCAGTGTACAAATACAATCAACCCAGGTTAAATATTATTGTTTAATTGAAAGATTCTTGAATTTATCATGTGTTAACCTTAAATATTGAGTGTGTTGATGGGGCTTTCAGGGATTATGGTAGGCCAAGGGATGGGAAGTTAGTGAGTGTCCACATGAGGGTAGCTAACATGGTTAATGGCCTACAAGTGGTACCCTATGAGGATCTGTTGAAGAAATTGAGAGGGTCTAGATTAGGGAAGAGAGGATTTAGAAAGGGGGAATATGTGTCTTTATGTATTTAAAAAGCACACACATGTTGAAACCAAGAAGGATTTCACTTAATCTCTTTGGTCCAGAAGAATAGAAATAAGAGCCAAGGGTGGAAGGTGCAAAGAGATAAATTTAGATTTATTATGAATGAAATAATATATGTAAAGCACAGTGACTGGCACATGGGAGGTGCCATAAAATGCTTATTCCTTTCCTTTTGTCCTCCTCACCTATTTCCAGTGTCCTTTAAGAATGAAAATGGTTTATCTCAAGAGTCAGGTTTCTTCTTGGATATTTTTAAGGAGATTAATTTTCAAGTGTTTGTTTGGGGACATGCGTTAGATCAAATAGTAATTAAGGTCATAGATTTATAGATTTTTAATATAGAAAAGGACTTTATATATATATATGTATATATATATATATATACATATATATATATATATTCTACTTTATAGATTAGGAAACTGGAGTCCAGAGAAATTAAGAGATTTATAGGAACACAAATCTAAAATTGAAGGGGATCTCAGTAGCAAACTGAGATCTTATTGAAGTGGAAACTGAGGTCAAAAGCTGTTAAAATAATTTTTTAACATTGCACAGATATTGAATCAAAGGTAAGATTCTAACCTAGGACCTTTGACATTTAGATAATAATTCCAATAATTCACTGTGACATTTTTATGTCCTATCCAAAATCAAAGAAAGGCAGACTTTGAACCCTGGACTTTTGACATCAAATCCAGCACACTTTCCATTGTGATATACTTCTATCAAGATAATTCTCTCTTAGTAGTTGAAGCCATGTAGCTTTAGGATACCTATTAAATAGTAGAAAGGTGACCATGTATATCTATGCGTGTGTTTATGTGTATGTCTTTGTGGGGAAGTTCTATAAAATCTGGCCCCCACACTTTTGCTATATGTCTACTTTTCTATAAGCAGTAGGGTGGAAGATCCAGACTCTGGATGGAACTGTACCTGAGGAAGCAAAAGAAACATAAGTCATAGATTATAGGATATAGATCATAAAGTGACTGGTCTTCTAGGGTTCTCCAGTTCTGTTCTCACATTTTAGATGCCTCAAGTTTCTCAAGAAAGACCCCAGTAGGCAATTTAACTCAGAGAAATTCATATCTAATTCCAGATTTTGAGAAATGATGAATATGCAATTTAGCCTCCAGACACAGCCCTAGCCTCCACCTTCTTCCCATCACAATGAAGAGATGCTTATAGAGTAAGTGTCTCCCTTGGTGTGTTCAAGCTAAGTTTAAGTAGGCTTTCATGACACAAAAGTGTTTTTCCATGCTCAAGAGGTTTGTATAACATCTAATGTGATTAGAGCCCTTACTGAGTAATGAATATGGAAATAAGCTAATTGGACTCTAGTAGAAGGTTAAGACGAATTCAAAGAATCAAAGAAACAAAATAAATAAGGGTAAAAGGCATGTATATGGTAAGTATATATGCATATTTATGATTAAGTATATATGCCTACATATCCATATACACACATATATACATGAATACATATGAATTTATATGTGGTGAAAATTGTTCCAGATAACTAACTCTTGAAGGATATTTAATAATTCCAAAGCATGTTCATTTGGGTCACATCCAGCATTCCCATGATGGTACAGCCCTGTTTTAGGCTGTATGGCAAATTGGATCTTAGGATCACAAGACCTGTTTTGAAAGGCCAGCTCTACCACCTACCTACCTGTGTAATATTGGTTAAGCTATTTCCTCTCTTTATTTAAACATAGTTTTCCCAATAAACTGAAAGAATTTAGACTTGATGAACCCTGCTTTTCCTCTCTAAATCTATTACTTTTAAATAATATATATTTGTGTATATATATATGTATATATATTATTGGCTTGTATGATTTGACCAATCTGTGCTTATAAATCTTAATCTCAATAGAAAATTACTTTTGAGAAGTCATTCAAGTGGGAATATGCTTAAAGAAATGGGAATTAAATAGGAACCTCTTCTTACCCTTTTGGTTTTGATGTTTAAGATCTGATTCTAAATCCTTTTTACAATTCTGCCAGACTCAACATCCTACCTCATTTCAGTGATTAGGTACATATATATATATATATATATATATATATATATATATATATATATATATATTGAACAATTATAATATTTTTATTCTTTTATAATTACAGAAAATAATTTTAATATTCATTTAAATTTATTTGAGTTCTAAATTCTGCCTATCCTACTCCTCCCTTATTGAGAAGGCAAGATATTTAGATTTTACACATATAGTCATATAAAATATATTTCCTTATTAGTTATATTAAGAATCCCCCTCAAAACAAAAAACAAAAACAAAAACCACACATACATACCCACAAAGTTAAAAAAAAGGGAAAAAAACTACAACTTTCATTCAGACTTATATCAGTAATTTCTGTGGAGGTGGATAGCATTTTCATAAGTCTTTTGGAATTATCTTGGATCTTTGTATTGTTGAAAATAGATTGATCATTCACAGTTGATCATCATATACTATTATTTTTACTATGAAGAGTATTATCCTGGTTCTGGTTACTTCACTTTGCAACAGTTCATGTAAGTCTTTTCAGGTTATTCTGAAAGTATATTGCACAACATTTCTTATAGCATAATGGTATTCCATAATAATCATATACCACAACTTATTTAGTCATTTCCCACCTGACATCCCCTCAATTCCCAATTCTTTTCCAACACAAAAAGAGTTGTTATAACTATTTTTATACATATAAGTCCTTTTCTTTTCTTTCTTTCTTTTTCAGAAATCTCTTTGGACTATAGACCTAGTTTTACTATCCATGGATCAAAGAGTATGCATAATTTTGTGATCTTTTGGGCATAGTTTCAAATAGCTCTCCAAAAAGTGGATCAGTTCACAGCAATACAAATAGCATAAGGTCTCAATTTTCCCACATCTCTAAAATGTGTCATTTTCATTTTCTTTTATATTAGTTAATCTGATAGGTGGAAGGTCATAGCTCAGAGTTGTCATTTCTCTAATCAATAGTGCTTTAGAACATTTTTATATGACTATAGATAACTGATCATGTCCTTTAACCATTTATTAACTGGGAAATGTCTCCTATTCTTATAAATTTGACTGTTCTTTATAAATTCAAGAAACGAAGCTTTTATCAAAGAAACTTGCTTTTCCCCAATTTTCCCCAAACCCAGTTTTTGGCTTTTGTTCCAATCTTAACTGCATCAAGGTTTGTTTATGTGAAAAATATTTAATTTAATAGTATTTTGTTTTTCCAAATATATGTAAAGATAGTTTTAGACATTCCTTTTTGTAAAGTTTTTTTGTTCCAAAGTTTTCTTTCTCTCTTTCTTCCTTCCCTCCTCCTCAAGACAGCAAGCAATCTGATATAAATTAAAGATGTGTAATTTTCAAAACATATTTCCATATTTCTTATGTTGTATAAGAAAAAAGAAAAAAAAGAGAAATAAAAAAGTGAACAAATAGCTACAACAAAAAAGACAAAACTACTATGCTTCCATCCATACTCAGTCTGCATAATTCTTTCTCTAATTGTGGATAGCATTTTTCATCCCAAGTCTATTAGAAGTGATTTGAATCACTTTTCACTTTGAAAAGAGGCAAGTCTATCACAATTCATAATCACATAACCTTGTTACTGTGTACAATATTATCTTGGTTCTGCTCACTTCACTAAGAATCAGCATATGGAAGTCTTTCCAGGCTTTTATGATATCAGCCTACTCATCATCTCTTAATGGAAATATAATAGTCCATGGCATTCATATCCATAACTTACTTAGCCATTACCCAATTGATGGGCATCCACTCAGTTCCTTGCCATTACAAAAAAGGACTGCTACAAACATTTTTGCACATATGGGTGCTGTTTGAAAGGGCATGCAGAATTTTATAACTCTTTGAGCACAGTTCCAAATTGCTCTCCAAAATGATTGGATAGTTTCACAACTCCACCAACCATGCATTAGTGTCCCAGTTTTCCCATATCCCTTTCAACACTAATAGTTGTCTGTTCCTATCATCATGAGACCTGTTATTTCATTCATATAGTGAATTATTGAGTGTAGAAACATCTTTTTGTATTGATTGATGAGACATCTGGGTGGGACAGTGAATATAGAGAGTTGTTGGGCCTAGAGTCAAGAAGATCTTAGTTCAGTTACTAGCTGTATGATCCAAGGAAAGTCATTTAAAGGCTCTCAATCTCAATTTCCTCATTTGTAAAAATTATCATAGTAATAGCACCTACCTCCCATTATTGCTGGGAAGATTATATGAGATAATAATTGTAAAGTGCTCAACACAGTACCTGGCATGTAATAAGTGGTATATAAATACTAGCAATTACTACTACTACTACTACTACTACTACTACTACTACTACTACTACTACTACTACTACTACTACTACTACTGTTGTTGTTCAGTCATTTTAACCCTGTCTGATTCTTTGTTATGCCATTTGGGGTTTTCTTAACAAAGAAACTAGAATGGTTGGCCATTTCCTTCTCTAGTGAATTTTATAGATGAGGAAACTGAGACAACAATGTTAAATGACTTGTCCAAGTTAGTAAGTGTCTGAAGCTATATTTGAATTCAGGAAGATGAGTTTCCCTGACTCAAGGCCAGGTGCTCCATCCACTGTGCTACCTACCTGCCTGCCCCTTATCTATATATATACTATATACTATATATATATAAATATATATATATATATATATATATATACTATATATATACTATAAATAAATCTCTCAGCCTCAGTTTCTTCATTTGCAAAATGGGTATGATAATAGGAGTACCTGCCTCAAAGGATTGTTATAAAACTTAAATAAAATAATAATGCAAAGGGCTTTTCAAAATTTAAAATGTTAGATAAATTATTATTATTTATAAATACAATTTATTCTTTGAATTATTTATTATAATATCATTTTTATTATAATTGTTGATAATAATAATAAGTAATAATGGGAGTAGGAGTCAGTAGGAGCAATACTAGCAGTAATAACTTACTCAGGGACACACACAGATCTCCTGAATTTGAAAAGTGCCTCTCTCTCTATCCTGCTCTTATCCACTGCTTTGACGTTCTCTTTTAATTTTATTTTTAAACTTCATCTCTGATATCATTTGATTGGTTTAGAGAACAATCATGAAAAGACTCCCTTTACCAAAATAGATTGATTCCTCCTCAACAATTTATGGTTTTAAGGAGCTGTTTGCTTCATTGAAAAAACGAATATTTTGCCTGGATTCACAAAGCCATTTAAATGTTAGACTTGAGACTTGAATCCAGGTCTCTATGGCTTTGAAGTCAGTGTTAAATCCTGTGCACCATTCCACATCTTCTGGAGTTCATAAGATATATGAGATCATAGAATTTAGAACCAAAATCTCAGCTGTCTTATAAAGCTATTCTAATGAACTTGAATTCTGATCTGCATTAGATTCTAATTCAAGTCTGTTCCTCGGGGGTGGAAGGCAAGTTCCTTTGAAGTTATTATATTCAAAAGTCAGTCAAAACTACTGTATTTGGTTATCATACGTTAGAGTTTGGTTTCCATGTCCAGTAGGTATGTATACACAGAGAAAATTTAGTTCAGATGTTTTATTGCCGTCAGCAACAGGGTCTGAATTAGTTAGTAACAAACTGGCAGAAGACATGCCCTAGACATTCTCATCCTACAGATGTCCTGAGGATGCACATACAGATCAGCTTGTTAGAGCCCTCAGAAAGCCCTCCATTGTGTTTGGGGACTTAGATTCAAATGCATCTCCCATTTCAAAGAACATATATCCCAAATCTTGAAACTTCTTTCCCAGGGCCAGGAATAAAAATCTTTCATATTCAACTCCTGAGAAAGCCAGATTTCAATAATTAAATTGAAATATTGAACCATTTTTGTTGGGGGAGGGTTATTTTGCAAAACAAACAAAATTCTCTTTTCTAGAAAGGAGAGGGACATGTGAGTCAAGGTCTCTTTCAGACTCCTAAGAAAGAAATCATGCTATGTATTCCCCCTTACCTTACTTCACCCCCCTAACTCCAAGTACAATTAACTATCCATTTTACTGCTTAGCTGTTTACTAGCTGTGTATAAAAACCACATTTGTTAAAGGTAGTTTATCCACAGGGAGCTGCTTATATTGATGTAATTGTAGGTCTGGTCTAAGTTTTCTTTTTGATTAAAAAACAAGTATAGTTCCTAATATATATTTGTTAGCTCCCTATTACATGAACAGAGTAGGTGAAATTGGATAAAACTTACAAAAGACATGGCATCTGTATTCCACAAGCTGATATTTTTCTGTCAATATTTCATGAGTAAACTTGTATATGCAAAATGCTGCCTGACCTTCACATGGGCAAGATTTGCATACTGCCTCTTTTACAATGTGACTTTTCTCTTATGGTTTTGTTAGGAGATGTTTCTCCCAGATGATGACATAATATGTCTTAGAATTTCTCTTTCAGTGGTGGTGTCTACAATCTTTTGGGGACATGGATTTTAGTTCTGGGAGCCACGTTTTAGAAGGAATATTGATAAAGTGGGAATGTGAACAGAGGATTGTTATCAGGAGAGAAGAGACAATTCTATATGATACCATGTGAATAAGATCATGGAAAGCACTAGAAACATGTGGAATGGAGAAAAAAAGATTTAGACAAAGGTGTATCTGCCCTTTGACCCACACATACCCAACTAGGTCAAGGATGGAAAAACTTCTTATGGACCAAAATATCCATTGAAGTAATTTTTGTAGTGGGAAACAAACTCAGGGCTATCAAATGGGGAAAAATCGAACAAATTGTTGTCTAGCTCAGGGGAATTTGTGTATCAAAGAAGGTAGAATAAGACAGAACTGCAAGAGCTCAAAGGAAATATGAGATGAGCAAATTTAGAGACACCTCCACTCCAAATGTTCATAAGGACTATGAATCCTAAATTGGATCAGCCACCATCAGACATACTGTTCCAACATAGTGATGTTATTTTGATCCTTTGTGAATGAAAGACTACTGTCAATCACCTATCTTTATCTATCATCTATATTAGTATAATTTATATCTATAAATGCATACATAATCTATATCCACATTATATATCATTTCTATTAACATCAATATTGATAGAAATATCTATATTACTCTTGAACTGCGATATCCCCAATACAAGGAACTCCAGAATGGATTCTCTGTACCTATCTTACAGTCTTATATACTTTGAAAGTTGTCTGGTTGTACCAAGAGGTTAAAAATCTTTGTCATTGTTATTGTTCAGTCATTTCTAGTAATATCCAATCTTTCATTTGAAGTTTTCTCAGCAAAGTGATTTATCATTTCTTTTCCTAGCTCCTTTTATAAAGGAGAAAAATGATGCAAACAGAGTTAAGTGACTTGTCCATGGTCACATAGCTAATATCTGAGACTGGATTTGGGTCTAGAAAGATGAATCTTTGGTTTCAGGTCTGACAGTTTATTCACTATGCCCCCTAGCTATCCTATTAAATGCTTTAACTTGGGTCAGAAAGTCAGGAATTTTCAGAGGTATGAAGACAGGATTTCCCTAAGTCTGAGGTCTCTATACCTGCTGTACAAAATATACACAAAGTATATAGAAACAAATTGTCATCTCTGTGAGAGCAAGGATTGTCTTTGCTTCATATATCCATAGTAATTAGTATAGTTGAGTATCCAAGAAGGCAATTCTGAGAGCATAATATGTAAGCAGCTGAGGAACAGAAATCAGAAATTGCCCATTATGAAGGTTATGCTTGAGCTGGGCTTTCTGATTGAGAAATTTTCTATGTGGGAGCAGAGAGAAGAATTACTTTAGTCAGAGACTAGGGAAGCTGTCTAGAGGGTTAAATTTTGGCTCAATATAAGGAAAAATGTTCTAGCAATTGGAGTTGAGTTATAGAGAGGATGCCTTGTAGGGAACATGTTAGTAGTGCTTGTTTAGCCATCTTTTAAGGATGTTACTGAGAGTCTCTTGCCCTAGGATTGAAATCAGAGGAGATGATCTCTTAGGTCCCTCTCAGCCTAAGACTCTAAGATTCTATATCTGAAACATGATAGTGCAATTTGTGATATGTTATTTTTATAAAAAATCTTCAGTTAGACTATAGACCCATGGAACACAATTACCGACAAGGGTAGGCTTATACACATTGATGATAGGGGAATACAGAAAAAGGAAAACTGTCTCCACATTTGTATTTTCAGGCTTATTTCTTATAAGCACAGCAGCATTAGAGATAGCAGTACTTTGAAAATAATTCACTGTAGAATGGGAAAGAACACTGAATTTGGAGTCTGAAAATCTGGGTTCAAATTTCACTTTTTTTTTTTTTTTTCTCGTTCATGTCCTGATTCACTTTATTGATAACATGAGAAGGTTGTATCAGATGATCTTCAACCTCTCAGATTTAAATCTGTGATCACAGATATACATACATACATACATATATATATACACATATATATGTATATATTTGGGTCAAAATATTTCAGAATGATTTCTGATTCTAGTTCCTTTTCTTTAGAGGAAGCATTGCTTCCATTTTCTTCATCTATTATTTTATTTAATAATTCCAGAGAGACTTCAAATTAATACTTGGAGTGGATAAAGTAGAGAAATGCAATGAGGAATAGAAATGCCCTACAGAAGGCCAGAATTTCTAATGAATTCTTGGACAGGCCCATGAAGAAAGCTTATTTAGATATTCTTCTACTTGTCTTTCTTCTCCCAGGAGGGAAAATAGTTTGATAAATATACCCACAACCTCTTTGCTCAAAGCTCTCAGGTTCACCTTAATAGAAAGTAAAGCTCTTTTTCCCGACAGTCTTTTTGCACAATGCTTTGTGGCCATAGTCCTCTCCAAATGTACCATCCTCAGGGCTAAGAAACAGTAATTTATTGTGAAAAGTTAAGCCACCAACATGTTCAATATTTATTAAATTCATGAGGGATTAGAGCCTCAAACTCCAACCCTCAACATAAGAACTACTTAAGTTTCATTTTAACAATGTCATAGAATAATAGATTTAATGGTGGAAGGGCCTAAAGAGGACAGAGAGGAACAACTTCCTCATTTGTAAAGATAAGGAAACTGAGGCCCAGAAATGTAAAGTGACTTATCAAACATCACACAGAAAATGAACAGTAGAGCGAGGAATAAAACAAAGGTCTCTGACTCCATATTGAAGTTCAATGTCAATGCAGGAAAAATAAAAAATAAACTGGCAAATGTTTGATACATTGAGCATTTTAGATAATTCTCCAAAAAAAATTTATTTAATGGCAGGGAATTTAAGATAAAAATATATGCATGTGGATATATCCTTTTATGTACATATGAATATATGTGTTTATGTAATATGTGTATATACTCTTATGGAAACATGTATACACACACACACACACACACATATATATATATATATATATATATATATAAATACACACAACTCTATACTCTACTTATGTATGTATGTATGTATGTATATATTTAAACATATGGCAACTAGGTGGTATAGTGGATAGAGATTAGGCAAGAAGTCAGGAAAACTCCTCCATTTGGGGTTTTCTTGGCAAAATATTTTGCCATTTCCTTCTCCAGCTCATTTTGACAGAAAAGAGACAAACAGGATCAAGTGACTTCCTCAGACTCACACAACTTGTAAGTGTCTGAGGCCATTTTTGAACTCAGGATGTTGAACCTGACACTCTATGCACTATGACACCATCTAACATACAAATATATCTAGCATAAGTACATACATTTCTGTCTCTCTGTCTTTGTTTCTCTCTCTCTCTCTCTCTTGGCAAATGTCCAGTACCAAAAATGTCTTGTTCATGAGTTTTTACTGTAAGTACCAGAGCTATGACTCTACTACAACAGCCTTTAGGTCCCCATGTTTCTCAGAATTTTCCTATTCCCTCTACTGTTTGTCTTATTTAGAGGTCATCTACTAATATCTCTCTTCCTAAGAATATAACTAAAACTGGATGGGGAAGAAAAAATAGGGAACTGATTTCATGCCGTGCCTTCATTTCTTTCTGGCCTTGAGTATGTTCTCTGCACAGTAACATTAAACCTCTTTAATGGTTTCCATATGCTTTGCATCGAGGCTTGCTAATGATTTTTAAAAATCCGTTTCAGATATGGCAGGTTAAAGAAGCAAGGTCAAAGAAGTTGCGGTTAAATGTTGGGGCTGGGGAAATATGTGGTGGAAGGATGAGCAAGGAACACCAGGGGCCAAAACAAAAATTTTGTTTTGGGTAAAACAAAATTAGCCCAAATCTTCAGAATCTCTTAGGCTATCTCTGTAGCAATATTACAAATGGTTGACTTGGGTAATCATAACCAAGAAAAAAAAAGTTAAATTATTCCAGTGTCATCTGTTTCAGGAGGTAGGGATACAGAATTTAAATGATGTTTTGTTTCAGTGTCATGATTATTTTTGGCCAGCCTTTGGATCTTGTCTTAGTGAAGTACATCTTTGGTTTAATGGATATAGTTCTGAAGATGGAGTCAAGAAGAAGATCTGAATTTGAAACTTGCTTCACACGTTTTCTAGTTGTGTGACCATGGGCAAACCATTTCTCATTTCTCATACTTAGTTTTCTCATCTGAAAAGCAAACCTAATAATACACGTAGCTCCTTGTATGGTTGCCAGCTTCACATGAAGTAATCACCACAAAGAGCTATGCAAACCTTAAGGTGTTATATAAATGCAAGCTATTATTGTAATGAAAAAGTTAAGCAAAACCAATCAATAGAGTGATCACTTTTAATATTATATTCTACCAACCCAATATCAACACCTGGTCTTTATGTTCCTTTCAGAGGCAATTTTAGTCATTGCAATTACTTAGCACTGGCTTCATTTCTGCAATGTTTTAGCTTACTTTATTGTGGTCATGCGCTATCTAGAAATGTTATTTATATGAACTTTCTCATTTCCTAAATCAAAGAGTGGTGGAACTGTTTCTCCCACATTTATGATTCCAGGAATTCTCCAAGGAATCATTGCTCTAGTGATTCAGGTAGCAAAAGAAGGCAATGAATCAGATAATGAAATTAAAAAAAAAACTAAAAATTTTCTTTTTGCAAACTCAACAAAAATGTATAATTGTATGTTGCTATTTTTAAAAATTTTAATACTTTAATTATTGTTTTGTTGTAGATATTAATTTCCAGTATTTACATACTTTTTATTTGTCCTCCTTTTCTATTTGGCAGGATTTGCTTGTTGTGAATATTTTTTATCTTTGTCCAGTTTAAACTTAGGCTGTCTTGGCAATAACTTATAGCAATAGTGTTCTAAATTTGAAAAATTTGAATTTGAAGATCATGCAACTTGGATTTCTTCAACTTTTGAATGGGTATGGCATAGATGTCTTATTTCTTTCTCAATTTCTTAAAAAGAGAGCATACCATCTTGCTTAGAATATGACAGGGAAAATGGATAAACTTTTGTGATTCTTTGTTAGAAGTCAAAGAGGATCCTATTTTATCTATATGTAAACATATGGATAGTACATATGTGTGTATATAAATTTGTTACTATTTGGTTCTATATCACATTTATTTCTGTACACATGTCTGTATATACTCACATAAAACATGTATGTATGTATATATATATACACATACATACACACATGACCAAGTGCATAGACACACATGCATGTTCACACACAGGGATATGTCTGTACACACACACATACACACACACACAAATCTATATTATACATGCAAATACAGGACTTTATTTCCATCTAGAATTGAACCTTTTTTTATTCCAAAGCAAAATAAATAAAAAGAACCATCAGAGTGAACTTTGGGATCTCCTGCCTCTCTCTTGTAGGAGGAGGAAGATATGTTAGATTCTCCTAGTTTTATAGATGTTGCTGCTATGTTCATCTTTCATTTAAGAATCTCTTCATTAACACAACTCTAGTTATTATTGTTCAATTCTGTTTTTTACAAGTCTCATTTTCTGTAAACTTTTCCATGTTTTTCAGTATTCTTCACATTTGTCATTTTCAGCTATTAAATTAATTTTGAGTACAGCTTGGTGATCAAAGGGTTGCAGGATGTGAGAATTATTTTTGGCTAAGTGTTGTTGAAGATAAACCTAAGAAATAACCTTAAAATTATCCTCAATCTAATATTTATCTTCTGAGTTGCTGGTGGGAGAAAACAAACAAATATAACACACACATTTATGCATATGTATGTACATCTATATGTATATATATATGTATAAATTTACTTTCAATTTTTTAATAACTCAAGTCTTTCTTGGTAATTAAGGCTATTCAATATAAACTGATATCCTCTTGAATTTCCCATTCCTGGTTTAGCAACTGGCTGCTTCCCAGATATGCCAATGTCCAAAAGTCTAGATGGGAGGGAGCTCTGGTCTCTGTGACTGGGTTTACTTACTGGCTTGACTACCAACATTTTGTGTGTCCTTGGACAATTCATTTAACCTCTCCATGCCATAGATTTCCCATCTGTGAAATAGAAAAATAATACCTGCCCCCTACCTACCTCACAGAGATGCTAGGAATATAAATGACATAATGACCTGGACTCACTTAGAGCTCATAGGAGGAAAGCACTATTTAATTATAATTGTTATTATTTCTTCAAGGGAACTAATGATGATGAAGATGAGGAGGAAATCTGTTCCAAATTTTGTGGAATGAGGCTTAGATATTTTCAGATCACAAAAAGGAGAGCATATATGGAATTCTATGACAATATTAAAGCTAACTAAATGCAAATATATTCAATGTTACCAAATGTTATAAAAAAATAGTATTTCTTTGGATTGCTAACTTCTCTATCTATCTATCTGAATATATGTATATATATATACACATACATACATACACACATATACACATATGTGTGTATATGTACACAAATATTATATATATGTATATATATAATATTCATATATATTCAGTAAAGAAAGAAAAAGTGAATTCTTGAGTGGAAAAACAAAAGCATATAGAAAACCTCAGATCTAAGACCTTAATATACCCTGTACTTTTGCCAAGGGGAGGTAAATGAATAAATCCCCTCAGCTTTGAGACTTAGAAGGGGGTAGGTATGGGATAGATCTTCCTGGATTGGAAGGTGAATGAGTCAATTTTCACCTCAGGCCTATATATGATTCAGACACCAGATGCCAAGATCATACTGTGCTTAATTCTGTCCTGCAATCGACTAGGACAACAGGGCCTAGCCAGTCCAGGCATCTTGCCATTTGTCCTCCCACAGAAGTATCCTTCCCCTTACTCCCTTCCAACTTCTTGCTTCTGGCAATAATTATCAAATTAATACTACATTGCTACTGGAACAGACATTATGACTAACAGTTCTGTAATTCCATTCATAATTCCTATGACTAGTTAGACCAAAGCTCCCTTTCCTGGTCACTCCTTTTGGACATGGAACATCTCACTTTTATATTTGCATTCAAAAACATTGTACCGTGTCTGGCAATGCAATTGTGGGTACTTAATAAATAAATACTTGTTTTTCATTTCATTTCAAAATGTTACAGAATGAAAAATAACCGTGAATCAACAACAAAAAGAGGCAAAAAGTAAATATCTGTTTAAGCATAATTTCTGCTTCATTTTTATGTCAGAATAAACCAATGATTATTCTTCTGTTGTTTTCCCACTTTTTATATACCCTTAGTTTAAATTCTATCTCGAAGTCAAATTCTACCTGTATCAAAATAGTCTAAATCTATTATTTTTACTTTTCCTGTTAGTGCCAAAACAACATTTTAGTATTAAACTAAGTAAACATAACCAGTAAGTTCAAGTTCAATCTTCTCTTGGGAGCTAGGGTGGAGGGAAAAAAAGAACAGAGTCTAAAAGCAGATTTTATAAAAATATACATATATATATGTGTATCTATAGAGACAGATAAGAGAGATAAAAGATATATATATATTTATAAAGAAACATAGACATGGATATGTAGATATATAGATATATAAATGTGTTACATTTTCTCTATAATTAGATGAATGAATGACAAACAATTTAGGAAGTGCTTACAGTGTGCCAGATACTATGACAAATTTAGGGGATAAAAATAAAATAAGGCAACCCCTACTATCAAGAAGCTTATATTCCAATAAGGGAAGATAAGTGATATGGTAGAGTGATGGCTAGAGAGAAAAATTTAGATCTTAGAATTCACATGCTCTTTAAGAAATACGGTGTTAATTTACTTATTGTTAAGAGGTATGTGTAGAAGTAAGGTTGTGTGTGTGTGTGTGTGTGTGTGTGTGTGTGTGTGTGTGTGTGTATGTGTGTGAAAGATACCATGGGGGAAAAAAGATAGAATGCCTTGTGTTGGTCATGGCAGTGATGTGGTGATCTCTCTTCAATCACTGCCTGAACCCTATGGCAGGAAGAGAGAACAAAGAATAGAGAAGAAAAATTGGGAATGATAGATAATTGAAAGAAAGTATTTCAAAGAATACAAGCAAATGGTGAAACAGACTTCAATCAGCTTTTGGGGGGTTCTATTTAGTTTCTTTGTTTAATTTATCTTAGATTTTGGCTTCTATAGTTGCTAATTTTTGTGGTTATTTAGGTACGGCAAGGAGATTTTCTGTTACTGGTGTTTTTGAACTTCCTATGTTTGGGCAAATTTTTTTTTTTAAATCCTAAATTAAAGTCTGGGAAAGAGACTTGCTTTCTAATTAGCAACTTAAAGACCAGCCAATCCAGATGGCTGATTTCTTAATAAATGAATTGTCAAAGAGGAGTGATTGAAACCTTTTCCTCCAGGATAGGAAGATGTTCTTTCTATATAGCCCTTCAATTAGAGAAAATGCCAGCCTTTCTGGCCAACAGATGATGGGAATTCCAAGACCAGTGCTACTTTTTCTATGCAGAACGCTAGGCAATGAATCTCTACTCAAACAATATTTTTCCTCTTCCTTTTTTTCCTCCATTGGTGGATGTTTTTTCCCTAAAGGGTAGTTAAATACAATCCCAACTTAAGCCACCTGCTACCTTCAGCATATGTATGGCTTGCAGGCTCACTTTGGTTCCAGTTTTCCAAAATATAGGGATGCATCTTTGGAGCACCTGATCTCATTGTGTCTCTCCAGATAATTTTTTTCCCCTGTTTTCTTAGGTAAGAAGATATGAAAACTAACATGAAGGCACCAACAATTAGATGTTTGACTCAGAAACTACAAAAGCATTCCAATTTTTTGAGACAGGCAAACTTGGTTAGTTCAAAATATCTTTGTTGTACTTGCTTATTAGTCAATAGCTTTTTTTTCCCTTTTAATTGACTAGTCTTGCTTAGAGTGGGGCTCAGGTGTTTCAGCAACTAGACTTGGAAAATCATTGGCCTAAAGATTGTTCAATCTCAGGAGAAGAATTCTTAGACTTGGAGCATTTAAATACTAGTTTTTGAGGTGAGTTTCTGGCTGTTGGGAGGTAAAATGCATAGCAATTTTCTGGTGTCCTAAGAGGGATTATCACCAGAGGAAAGAATATGCAAACAGCAACCAACATAACAGAGAAGTTTTCCTAAATGAGAAGTGAGGATCAGGTCCAGTGAATTTGGGGCTTTAATTCTCTGAGAATAATTGAAGTTATATGAATATTAGATTTGGAAAGAAATCTCAGTTACATATCTCAGCCACCTGGCTTTTTCTCATACACAGTGCTTCATGTCCCGTTTCTGTTTCTTCTGTTTCTATTGACCTTCATGTCAGAAATTCTCTTATTCTGTGTCCATGCATATTAGAACCCCTCTTTTCTTTTAAAATACCACCTTCTGGAGGAGGTCCTTCCCATTTTCTCCAGATGTTAGTAGCTTCTTTTTTTTTTAAGGTGATCTTATATCTACTTTGTGTCTTGCATATGTGTATATATATATATATATATATATATATATATATATATATATATATATGTTTATGTTTTGACATGAGACTTTTCTCTCAAAGAGAAAGGATGAATTCACACTTAGTGCCCATAGGAGAGAATGGAGTTGGATGGGAGAATTTGAGACAAGAATATCTTTTTCCTTCTGTTTTTGAGAAGATATATGTAGTTCTTGACCCGTTGGGGAGAAATCTAGAGAGAAAGTGAATAGACTTTGAAAGGCAGACTTGTAAAGAAAAGTCAGCCCCATCAGTGCTTCTCAGACTCCCAACTCACTTCCCTAAAGACTTTGGGGATTTTACCATTGGGTGAAATCAGAGTCTTCTCTTGTTTGAACTAATATTTTACTCCCAAAGTGAAAGGTCATTCACTCAGTATATTTCCTATACTTGAAACCAAATCTTCTGACCCCAAATCAATTATGGTAAGGGAGAACTAATACATAAGGAGTACTGTCAGTTAGTCAATAGACATTTATTAGTTTCTACCATGTACCAAGCACTATGTTAAATATTGCAGATTTTAAAAGAATCAAGAGATGGTTCCTACCCTCAGAGAGCTAACAATTTAATGGAGAAGACAACAGCAAATAAATACATGCAATTATGCCATATTCAGAATGAATAGGAATTTTAAAAGGAAAACACTAGAATTAAAAGGAGCAAGGAAAATCTCGCTAGAAAACATGGGGTTTTCAGTGGGACTCAGAGGAAATCAGGAAAGCAAATAAGTAGAGATGAGAAGGAAAAGGATTCCAAGAATGAGGAATAGCTAGGAAAAATTCCTATAGCTAAATGGAATATCTTCGTGGAATAACAATGCCATTGGATTGTAGAGAACCTATCAACGAGAAAGGAGTTAGGAAGAGTGGAATGAAAGGAGGGAACTAGGTTTTTGTTTTTGTTTGTTTTTTTAGTATTTTATTTTTTCAAATTTATTTTTCAAATACAAGTAAAGATAGCTTTCAACATTCATTTCTTTTTTATTATAACTTTTTATTTACAAAACATATGCATGGGTTTTTTTTAAACATTGACCCTTGCAAAAACCTTCTGTTCCAAATTTTCTACTCCTCCCCCTTCTCTAGATGGCAGATAATCTAATATATGTTAAATATGTTAAAATATATGTTAAATCCAATATATGTATATGTATTTATACAGTTATCTTGCTGCACAAGAAAAAGAAGATCTAGAAAGAAAAAAAAACCTGAGAATGAAAACAAAAATGCAAGCAAACAATAACAAAAAGAGTGAAAATATGGTATACATTCAGTTCCCACAGTCCTCTCTGGGTGCAGATAGCTCTCTTCATCACTGAACAATTGGAACTGGTTTGAATCACTTCATTGTTGAAGAGAGCCATGTGGGACTAAGTTTTTGAAGGACTTTGAAAGTCTAAGAGAGAAGGAGGCAATAGGGAAGCACTGGGGTTTATTGAGTAAGGGAATGGCATATATCACTTTAGAAAAAAAATCGCTTTGGTGGATAAATGGAAGGCGTATTGGAGCCTGGAGAGACTTAAGACAAGAAGACCCATCTTTAGGCTATTGCAGTAATCAAGACATGAGTCAAGGAGGGCCTGTCTCAGAATGGTAGTGGTAGTAGAGGAACATGTCATGGGATGTGACCACTAAAGGAATCTGGGGATTCCAAGAGATGGAGAGGAGGAGGAAGTTGTTTTCAGCTATGGAGGACAGTCTGAGCAAAGTCATGAAGGTGGGAGAAAGAATAGAGGAGATTAATCAGTCACTCCTGTCATCTTCAAGAATGTAACATTTTACCAATAAAGCCAATTTGTACTTTATAAGAGAGCCTCTTATAATTCTTGAGCATTCCCAACATTTCCTACCCTTCTGTATCCATTTATATCTCCCTGGTAGGCATCCACTTCACTTTAAATGAGGAACTCATCCTAAGAGACAGCCTCAAAGGATTATACTTATGCACACAAGACTTGAAGTAAGACACAGCCTAACCTTTAATTATGAATTATTACTGAGCTTTCTTGAAGGGTGGGGTAAGGAGAGACTGGGAAAGAATACTGAGAAAATTCTGCTGATTTTTTTTTTTTTTGAAAGCTGAAGTTGATTTAATGAGGTTTCTTTGACTTTAAAAGTAATAGATGGAAAGCCCTTGTTAATAAAGATTGGCACAGGTCACACTGTCAAGGATAAACAATCATTTCTAAGTCCTTTGTTTCAGGCTACAGTGAAACCTAATCCCCAGTGGTGTTCTTGCCTGACCATGCATGCATGTAGATATGCACCGCTCTCTTACTACTCATGCTTTCTTTCAAGCCCCGTGCTCCTGACTGCAAGGCATTTGATTTCTGGTAATTAATCAGCTCATCATACACGCTGGGTTTCTCCCTCAGGCCCAGCTCAAGTTAGTGATCCAAATCTGGCCCCAGGAAAAAAGAAAGCATTTATGTTCTTGGTGCACAGAATGAAACCCTGACAAACAGTACTTGCTTAAACAGTGAATTTGGACAGCATCTTTCCCTTTCAAGCCATAAGTCAGCTATTTCTTTTTGTAAAAGCATGATGGGATGCCCTTTAAGCAGAAATCATTTTTGTCCTTATAAAAAGACTTCTCAAGAAACAATTCTCTTTTGGAGGTTAGCATGTCACTCTTCAGTCAAATCACCTGGATGGTAGATTCTTGTCCTACCACTCCCCCCCTACATCTTTGAGTTTGAATGTTTATCCACAGTCTTTATCTTAGAGTAACTTGCCATTGAGTTTCTCTCTTTATTTACTACTATTTTTTTTTTATCATAGGTTCTTTGGTCCAAAATTCTTCATGACCAGAGAGATGCTACTTCTCATTCTTTTCAATGACCAACTAGTCAGTTTTAACCACCTTTGGAAAACCCATGTTTTTATTATTTCAGAAATGTGAGCTCCCTGGGATTTTTTTAAGAGCAGGTGAAGCTGGATTTTTCTTCTTTTTCATTGAAATAGTATATGAGGATCATGGCTTCTCTTCCCATTTTTCAACCCCTAAATTGGAGAGCTTTAGATCACCAATCAATCAGTCCATAGCCATTTTAGGATGGTGATCATTTGAAGATTTATAAAATAGGCAGTTGCATGCTAGAAAACTAAAGCAGGAATAAAACTTCAATGGTGTCAGCAGCAAATCTTATTGGGTTAATATCAAGTCTTGAATTCAAGCCCCGCCTCTGATACATTTGAAGTGTGTAATTGGGCAAATCACTTAAACTTTTATATATTTAGGTAATGTCTGAGGCTCTATATTAATGCTAGTAAATCCTGAAAACAACTACAAGAGTACAACTACAACAACACACAATCACCATTTATTGAGAGAAAAGAATCAGCACTGGATATGTGCCAGATATTGTGCTAAGCTGTTTTTAAAGAGAATATTTCATTTGACTCTCACAACAAAATTTTGAGATAGGTGATGTTCTTATCCCCATTTTGTAGTAGAGGGAACTGAACAAATAGAGGTAGTGACTTTCCCAGTGTCAAACAACTAGCAAATGTTTGAGGATAGATTTAAACTCAGTTCTTCTTGGACTTCAAATCCAGTATACCTATTATATGCCAGGAACTGTGTTAGACACTGGAACATCAGAGAGAATTTCCCTATCAGGAGTTCCTTACTTCATTGAAATCATAGGTCTTGTCAAAAATAGAATGATTTCAAAACATCAGTTAATTCACGAGCTCAATGATATAGGTTCCACATTGGTGAAGGTTGTAACTCAACTATGTCTTCTCATCCTGCATCATTCTTAATTATGTTCTTTTATGGATCTTCCATGGAGAATTCAACCTAGACATCTCTATGTTGATAACTTTCTTTGTGTCATGGATCCCAATAACCATCTAATGTACTATATTGGCCTATTTTCAAGATAATTTGTTAGAAAGACCTAGGATTTTTTTTCTCTTTTTTTTCTCAGTAGCGCTTTATATTTCTAAATACATATAAAGATTGTGTTCAACCTTTATTTTTGTAAAATTTTGGGTTCCAGAATTTTTTCTCCCTGTCCCTTACCTATCTTTTCCCCAAAAAACCAATCAATCTGATATCGATGTATATAATTTTTATAATTATTTCCATATTTTCATATTGTGCAAGAAAATTAACACCAAAAGAAAAAAAAACATGAAACAGAAAAAACTAAACAAAAACGTGAAAATTCTTTGCTTTAATCCACATTCAGTCTCCATATTCTCTCTGGTTGTGGATTTTCCATCCCAAGTCAACTGAAATTGTCTTGGATCACTACATTACTGAAAAGAAATAAGTTCATCATAATTGATCATCATATAATCTTGTTGTTATGGTGTACAATGTCCTCCTGGTTCTGCTGACTTCACTCAGCATCAGATCATAAATCTTTCAAGGCTTTTCTGAAATTAGCCTGCTCACCATTTTTATTGAACAAATAATATTCCATTACATTCATATACCATCACCGCATGACTGTCCCATTTCCTTTTCTGATCATACATTTCCTCAATTGCATCCCTTTACAAAACTCTTTGAGTGAAGTTCATTATTGAAAATATTCTTCAGTCTGTTAGTGCCCATAATAAGTCAGAATTGTACATTGTGGATTTAGAGCTGAAAGGGACCTTAGAAATCATCTACTCTAAACACCATTTTATGTAGTAGAGAAAACTGAGACTTAGGGAGCTTAAGTGAGAGCTCAAGATCACACAATAGCAAATGGAAGAGCCAGGATTTGAGCCTAGTTCTCTGAGGTTACTGTACTGCCTCCCTTATGCATCTTCAATCTTGGATCCTTAAAAAGTGTAGTCTTATGAGATTCAGAACTATGTAGCATTTGTGGGAGCAAATTTGGATTGAAAAGATAGTTCTCCCTACTCCATCCATTCAGGTAAGGATTTACTATTTAATAGTAACTTCCAAGAAAGCTGATCAGAAGTCTGGCAGAAATTTAGACAAACATCATACTATATACTAAAATAAGTTCCAAATAGATATATGACCAAGATATAAACTTCATGTTACAAAGAAAGAAGAGGAACAAGAACAAATTACTTTGTAAATCTATGGTGAGAGGAAGAATTCATTTCCAAACCAGAGATAGAGAAGACCAAAAGATAAAAAAATATAATTTTGACCACATAAAATTAAATGTTTTAGCCCAAACAAATCTAACGAAACTAAGATTAGAAGTGAAGAAAACTAATTGGGAAAGAAACTTTTGTGGTGAGTTTCCCTAATAAAGGATTTATTTCTAAGATATATGAGGAATGGATTCAAATTTATAAGAATAAGAACTATTCCTCAATTGATAAATGGTCAAATGATAAAAATATATATTTTAAGAGAAGAAATCTGAATTCTCTTTCAAGGATCTGTCCCAGTTTGTCTCTCTATCTGTCTGTCTGTCTCTCTATATATGTATTATAGATATTATACATTTCTTATGTATAACACATGTATTATATATAATATAAATTATCTAAATCAGGACTAATTAGAGAAATTTAAATTAAAGCAATTTTCAGGTTTTGTCTAACAAACAAAATGGCAAAGCTGACCAAGAAAATGACAAATATCAGAAGGGTTGCAAAAACAAATAGACAGACACATTGATGGAGGCAAAACTTAGTGCAGTCATCCTGGAAGACAATTTGGAATGTATTCCCCAGAAACTAATAAATAGTACAGGGTCTTTACAAGTCAGAAACATCACTACTGTATCCCAAAGAAGTTAAAAAAATGAAAAGGTTCTATAAGCATAAAAATATTTATTGCAGATAGAGCACATGTTAAGCACTTATTGTATACCAGACATTGTGCACTAAATGCTAGAGAAAGAAAGAAAAACAAACATAATAGTCCTTGGCCTTAAGGAGCTAACATTCATTTGAAGGAAGATAATATGTTAATAAGAACTAGAAAGGATATTAGGCATGGGGGAAGGACTACATGAAATCGTAGTCTTGCAAATGCAGTGAAAATCTATAACTGAGAGAAGCAGGGCTAATGACAGGTTGGTTCTTGGAGTGGAGTCTCTTATTTGGGTGGTGAGGGCAAATGGAACTGTCTACTACATTAGAATTGAATACAGAGCTATGGGAAAAGAGCACTCATTGTAGTTGGAGTCTTTTATAAATAGTGATTGTGATCTTTTTCCCCAACTTCATGGGTTGTTGGGCAAGCTATGCATTGCAAAGTTTCTGATGGGAACTGCTGCCATTCTTGACATCATCATCTTATATAACAACTGCTTTTCATACCGAAGTTCCAGGTTTTCCAGGAGCTTAGCACATATCATTTTATTTTAGCTTCTCAATAAACTTCAGAAATTATCATTATTATTACACCCATTTTCTGATTTGATGACTGAAGTTAAAAAAATTACTTATCTATGGTCATGGGGCTAATAAATATATTTCAAGTGTTCTTTGATTATACTGTTTCCCCATTTCAAATTAAGACTCAATCCATTACACAGAATGAGTCTTTCCAAGGGTTATTTCTCTAGTCAGTTGACTTCTAGCCTAATTTAATATATTACTGACTGAGTGTATGTGTGTATAATGTATCTATGTATATAGATTCTCACAAGTTATAACAAAGAAACTTTGACTAAGATTTATTAAAGAAATATTTTCTACATGTAATCTATTTTTCTAGTGCTGTCACTCAAAATTAAATACATGCTATGGGTAAAAGAGACTTTCAACTAATCCATCAATCAAAAGCTATTTATTAAGCACCTAGTTTATGCTAGACAATGCCCTCGATGGTGTGCCTTATTTAGTCCTTTTGGGAGTGCTGTCTACCTTGGAAAAGTAGATGCTTTCTGTTGTCAGGTAGGTTTATTGCAAAAGGGAGAACCTGATTTTTATTCCTGAACCAGTCAGGTTTGGCCTGTTGAGGTGGGAAAGGCTTCCCTGAACTCCTGATGGCTAAATTTCAAAAAGTTTCTCACATAAAGGACTCTTGAATCCTCAGCAAAACGGGGGAACGAGTTGTCCATGTCATTTCTTGGGGCCCTGTGCTGTTTCCAATTTTTCCTGCTTTCTTAGTTCTAAGCATACCATCCCCATAAGTAAAATAAACCACATTCAGCTACAGCTTAAGTCAAATATCAAAATCATTGCATGCTGACCGTGAAAACTCACTCATGCTGAACATTTGTGGGTTATCAGGATCAAAGAGCCCTTCGATATTTATCAAAAAACATGGCCCACCATGGTTTAGCTATTGTTAACCTGGTATGCATTTGAAGAACTCAATAAAGTTAATACAGCTTGAACCTGAACTGACTTTTTTTTTTTTTTTTTGGACTTAGGAAAACATTTATCCTCTTGAAGAGATAGATATCACTTTTTAAATGTTGGAAAAGGACAGACTAACATAAGTCTCACATATGCTATTGGGTTGCTTAAATGTAATAAGCTCACAACAGGACTGAATTATGCTTTGCTTATGAAGAGACTCAAGAACAAACTTGTCAGCTTTACAATGCTGGTAAAGTGTACTCTGGGTACTGTGGGAAATCATGCTGTGTCTAGACAACACAATTTTTTTGAGCTTAGATTCCAAAGTATTTTAAATGAGAACAAGCCCAGTTGAAAAATCTTGGGTTTGCTGTGTTCATCAGCATAAACAGAAACATTCATTGAAGACAATTGTAAAGTCAGCAGAGATTTGGAATGATTATGGCAATTCCCCCAGAGAGAAGGCTGCACCACTGAGTGACTAGTTGTGAAAAAGACAATTTTTAAAACTGTCATTTAAAAAAAAAAACAAAAATAAACAAACAAACAAAAAAACTGTCATTAAGGAAGCCATCTTTGTGATTTTGGGAGGGTTCCAGTCATGCTTACTTATTATCTCCAATATTTACTTCTCAGACTTCTCTACATCCCTGCTCCCACTCTCCTTAAAAACGCTCTCTAATTCTCAAATAAAGGAATTATCTTGTTTGCTTGCATTTTTACTCTTGGAGTTTATCACAGTGCTTGCCCAGAGTTCACACATGATGCCCAATATATGTTAAAACAATTTACAAACATTAAAGTACTATGTAAATTTTGACTTTTATTATGACCATCAACTATCTTCCTATCTTATATCTTCTGATCTGCATGTAGTCTTTGAACATCATAATCCTTAGCAAACTGAATGTGTTACAATGCCTTGTTTAAATTTAGTCTTTATTGAGGATCATGATTAAACTCATTTGTAATGCTTATGAGGTGAGATAGAGGGCACTTAACTCAAGAATGAATTGAGCATTGGTACTCATATGCCTATCCACCTATCTATCTCAATTACCTCTCTGCCTTTGTCTATCTGTCTTTATTAAATATCCACTTATCCACTTCTCTCCATTCTTTCTCTCTTGGCCTGTTTTTCCTCTTTTTATCTATCTATCTACCTATCTACCTAACTACCTACCTATCTCCATTCTCTCTCTCTCTTTCTTTTCTGTTTCTATCTCTTATGTAGACATATAATATACATATGTTATACATATAATTATGTAGATATAAAATATTTATATATGTATTTATGTATAAAAGGCCCAACATGTTTGTATATAGATATATTTATGTACTTTATTTTTATCTTATAATTTGTGCATAACTTTCTCCTCACCATAATTAAACTCTCCCTTGTAGTAGAAAAAATAATAATTGGACAAAAGTAACTTGTATGCTGATCATGTCTTATACCATATACGATATTCTAACCAGAGACTCCCATTGCTTTGTGAAAAAGAGACATCACTAAGATAGTAAAAAGAACCTATCTAATAAATCCAGTCTCAAATGGGATAGTTACATCAGTATTTCTGTTATTTTTTTGCCTACTTTCCAGTCTTATACCATCGACATGAGGTTGTTTTCATTTGCAGTGTTGAGGGCATGCAGTGGTCACTGGGAGTAAAAATGGATTTCATGAATCATATTAAATTGACAGAAGATACCTAGCTTTAACTAATGTCACAGATTTTGAGTTGAAGAAACCTTTGAGAGCATTTGGTTGAGTCATCTCCATTTTATTTACCAAATTGCCCAAGTTCATGTGGATGATAAGTGGCAGAGCTAAGGTTTACACATTCTCATATTTTAAAATTTTCCATAGTGCCAAAAAAAAGAAACTAAAAAAATATTTCCCAACATTAAAAAAGAAAGAAAAAGTGAAATAGATACTTAGGGTTTCATCTTATATAATCCCATCTTTGGAAGAACCGTTCATTTTTCCATGTTGCATAAACTCTATTTAGTTTGAGGAAAAAAATTAATGACTTTTTTTTTCTTAATATTTGCCATACTTTTGTGCAGTAAGAGTTTCAAGGTCACAAAATCTTACAAAGAAAGTCTCTTCTCTTTTCTACACCTCTGAGAACCTCTTTTTGATGCTAATTAGATTATATGTGTGTACTGAGTTATAAAATATTATCCTTATTTGAAAAAAAACGAACCTACTTCTATAACCACATGTTTAGTTTCATTGAGAAAGCAGTAGACCAGAATGGAAAGAATGTAGGATTTGGGGTCCAGAGGATATGTATTTTCATCTCTCACTTAACACTGGCATAACTTGGGGCTGGACACTTCACTCCAACAGAAGTCAGTTTTTTTTTTCTTGTTTTTTAAGGTTCCCTCCTGCAGAAAATGGATGATTCCATAAGAAATTTAGCTACCTTAGTTATCCAATAAAATCTTCAGGATTTTACACTCTTCAAGATCTTTCAGTCATTTCCCCATCTGCCAAATTGCAAGGTTCTTTCTCCTCAACCAAGAGCAACAGCTTAGTTGGAAGGAAGTATTTAAAGTTGAAGGTATTTAGAGAAATCAATGTGTAGTGTGTCTTAAGGGTTTTTAGATTAACTTAGGAAAATGTTGATGTAATTAACTTCAAAACAAGAATTTGAGAAAAAGGATGGTAGAAGTGTTAGAATTATATTTGGAATGGAAATACCAGTTCTTGTAGGAACTCTATTTAAACAAAGGTTCAAATTTGGATATGTTTACTGGGTCCCACTTGCTTATCCAGAAATACACACTATTTTGTGAAAATCTCTTCTGGTATCACTGGGGCATGTGGGAATCTCAGACTTCCCTTCTTATGTTAATTTTCCTTATTACTGGCAATGTGCATCTATTGAAAACCCATTTTGAAACAGTCCTTTGAAGATTTGTTGTTTTTCAAAACAGGGTATCCATCTCTTTCCAAGTACCAAATGTCCAATAGGGTACATGCTTGTGTATGTGCATTTATGTTTGCATAAACCCACATAAAATTAAAATCATCTGGAAAAGCTGGAGTTTGTTGGCAAACTTTTCAACAAAGATTTCAAGTCAGTATTTGAATTAAGATAATTTCATATTATTTTCTAGATATATAGGTCTGAGAGAGGTTACCACCTCTGGAAACTGGGGTCACAGGGCTATGGTTAGCCATGTGCTTCTACTCCCCAGATGCTGAACCAAGCTGTGGAATCATAGCCATAATTTGCCTTATGAAAATTTAAGGGATTGGAATAGAAGACCTTGAAAGTTCCTTTAGCTCTCAACATATCATCCTTTGATCCTACTAATATGAATAATTATATTTTAAGTCCTGGTTCCACCCTTTTTGACAGTGCTCTTGTTGTTATTGTTAAGTCATTTTCTATTATGGGCCAGAACTTAAAACAAGGTGCTAAGTCAGTGGAATTGATAGAGGTAATAATTATCTAATTTACATGGTTCAGTATGATTGATTTAATCCTACAAGGAGATGTTATAAGCCAGAACTTGAAACAAGGTACTAAATGGAATTGAGGATACAATGGTTAAATCTAGTTTAGCATTGATTTAATCCTGCAACAAATAATGGTTTCCTAGTGATATGATGATTGGTGTATACTCAGTGTGGAACATATAAGGAGGAACTGTCAGAGCCAGGAAGGACAAGCACATAAGATGCACTTGGAGGCTGAGACAGATTCATTCCATCTTCAACCTTTGTTGTGTCTGGAGGCTGAAGCAAAAACCCTTGGGAGTCGGGGAGATTCAGAAGCCAGAGTTTAGGTTCTCAGAACCAAGACTACAGAAGGCCTCTAAGAAAGCTTGGAAAGAGATAATAAAGGATTTGGACTTTAATACCTGGTTGCACTTGTGGTGATTACTGAACTGAAACTAAGGCTGCCTCCAGAGACCTCAAGAAAACCCCAACAAGAGAAGATTACATTTTAGAGAAGACTATTACAATTTTCAGTTGTGTTTTCTCTTTGTTACCTCATTTAGGACTTTCTTGGCAAAGATATTGGAGTGGCTTGCCATTTCCTTCTCCAGCTCATTTCATAAATGCAGAAATTGAAATAAACAGGATTAAATGATTTGCCTAGGTTCACACAGCTAGTAAGTGAGGCTGGATTTGAACTAGGAGTTTGAAGAGAAGTCTTCCTGACTTCAGGTCCAGGTCTCTATTCATGCACCACATAAATCACTTTATTTCTTTGACTCTCAGTTTCTTCACATGTGAAATGAATTAGTTGGATTACTCATGTCAAATTTATTAAGTTCCTGCTACGGAAACATCATTGTGTCAGCTGCTAGACTTCATGATCTTTCAGGTCTCGCTCAGCTCTGTTCAAGTCAATGAAACATTTTTAAAGCACTTACTATGTGCAAGAAATTATGCCAAATGAATATGAATAGAGAGAGAAAGATAGTCTATAGCCTTCACAAGCTTACCTTCTACTGGGGATGGCAATATAAGAAGAGATTAGATATCATAACTACAAAGATTATATATATCTCAAGCATGTACAAAATAGAATATATTCCTCAGCATATAAAATAGTATTAAGCAATTCCAAGAGAGGGAAACATTAACAACTTAATGTATCAGAACAAGTCTTATTATACAGGATGAGGTGCCTGAGATTTGCTTCTTTTAGCAAGTGAGGGATCTGATGAAGAGCTGAGAAAGTATGTATTCTCAGAATGTAAAGGTGTGGAGAACTTTGATGGAATATTATCCTATAACCTCTTTAGCTCTCCTTTGTTTCTAAAAGTTTGTCAGTATAACTGGCAATAAAACAAAAGAGAATCTGAGCACAGATCTTCTTTGCAACCAGGAGGGAGGATTCCATGACTACAGAACCATCTTTCGGATGCTTATTTCCCCATTGGTCTCATCTACTTCATTGGCTGTGCAGGCTAAGAGATTTCTCAGAAAGTGCCGCAAGAATATGAATCTACAAGTGGTCCTACATGAAATGACAAACATGAAAGTTACACAGGGGATCATCCAGCCTCAGAAAAAGAACATGGCCCAGCTTATCTGTGCATTAGCTTTGCTGTTCAATTCACTTGCTAGCAAAAAAAAAAAAAAAAAAAAAAAAAAAAGTTCATAATTCTTGTAACTGTAGCTGACTCAAATTTTAATATAAATCCTTTAGGAAAAAAAAAAACTGTTTTCTATAACTCTCTGAAGTGTGCAGAGAATAGCAATGATTGATAGGAAGTCTATGAGAGAATTTCTGGTTTATAACATTGTAAATGCTTTACAAAGGTTCCTGGTTAAATTTCAGCTTACATATCTCTCAAGTACATTATCCAAGGTGCCAGTATGAGGAGCAACAGGTCATCTGCCTCAATTGAAAATGACATATTGAAATGCCAACTACAAATTGTTTGGATTGTGACAGGGGGCCAAATTATTCTACCAAAAATATTTTTCTTGGATTGGAATAATTTGCATGTGTGCCTGATGGTGTCACTCTGGGATGGTCTATTGTTGAAGCACGAGTCAGGTTGCTACTGGAATGACTGACTTTGCTTCCCTGGGGCTTCAGTTACTTTGATTGTTTTCCTTCAGATGAGAAGGTGAAAGTCTGTTGAGTCAATAAACTTAGCTTAGATCAAAGCTTGGAGCTGAAAGCTATGGACCTACATAGGATGTGGATGTTTTATCCATTGATCGCTTAGTCACAGACTGTCATGAGAATTCAGAAAGACTATTCTAATGATAAAATATTTCAAATTATTTATGGAGAGGTAGACGTAGGTTAACAAGTAATAATAACGGGAAAGATTACATACCCATTTTTTAGGTTTACAAATATTATTTTAAGTTGTTACATCTGATCTCACCTCACTGATGCAAAGTAGGTACTTTTTAATTATGTCCATCGTATAGATTAGAAAACTGAGGCTCAGAGCATTTCTGTTCTCCCAGTCTCATTGTATCTGAAGAAGGAGCTCAACTTAGGACTTAGTGAATCAAGATCTAGTACCAATTCTGTATAACAAATTGCTTCTAAAGTGGGAGGAGGCAGACCGCTATTACAGTGAAAAAACTGCAGGTTTGGGATTCAGAAAAACCTGAGTCAGAATCCTGATTACTTGTGAAACAATGAGGAAGTCATTTACTTTCCCTAAGTCTTGTCATTTACTTTCTCTAAGTCTTGTCCTGATCTTTAAAGAGGGCATAATAGCACCTAGTTCTTTATTTCAAGGTTATTGTAAGGATTGTAGGATCATAGATTTTACAATTGAAGGGGATCAGAAAAGATCTCATTTAGTCCACCCCACTTATTTTACAGATAAAGAAATTGAGGACCAAAGAGATTAAAGGATGTAAAGGATTCAAGTCAGAGCCTTCTGACACCTGAGGTGCTGCACTGTGCTATTTGTGTGTGTGTTTTACTTTGAAATTGTGTGTATAACAGCTAATATATGAGTCTCTTGGAAGAATCCAACATTCTCATGATTCTTTAAATCTCCTTGTTGTGGACATTCCTTCAACAATGCAAGTTGTGGGGACAGCTAGGTGGCGCAGTGGATAGAGCCCCAGCCCTGAAGTCAGGAGGACCTGAGTTCAAATGTGACCTCAGATACTTAAGACTTCCTAGCTATGTGACCCTGGGCAAGTCATTTAACCCCAGCCTCAGAAAACAAACAAACAAACAAACAAACAAACAAACAAAAAACAAACAAACAAAAAAAAAAAAAACAATGCAAGTTGTGACCCATCTACATTTGCCCAACCTCTATGACTCATGATAATATTGTTTCATAGATCCATCTTAGGGAGACTATGCACCAAGTGCTGTTTAAGCAGGAGTATGTTGGTAAATGTTTAACATCCAGTTCTCTAGGGCTGGTAGGCATTTGAAAATTTAATCTTCATTATTAACATTTTCTCCATTGTGATATTAAATCTAGACAATCTACAAAATAATAAATCAAGTCCTGATTTGGAGTTTTGTTTATTGCTGAAGTATAAATGATCACTTTGAAAATTTAACCATTAGCTCTGATAAATTAGTTGATACATTCTCTAGCATAAAAATGTTGGTAATAATATGGTGAAGACTTTTCTATCACAAAATAATCTAAATTCATATTCAAGCTCAAGTACAAGACACATGATTAGAGGCAAGTTTAACTTCTCTGAGATTCTGTATGAAAATGATAATCCTTCCATTGTTTGAGGAAAGCAGTTTGTGGGCTTAGAAGACAATATGGTATTGTGGGAAGAGTGATGGCCTTGGGTTCTGAAGAGCCAGGCTTGAATTCCAGCTGTGCCACTTGGCACTCGTATGACTTTAGGAAAGTAATCACTTCTGAGGATTGGACTCAGTGACTTGTAATGTTCCTCTCTCTCTCTGAATCTAAGTGCTATAACAATGTTCAATTACTAATATATCCAAGATCTATGGTTTTTCTTGTGTGGAAATTCTTTCCCCTGCCACTGGTGACAACCCCTTAGTGAGGCACAGAACCTTTAAGTAACTTGCCTAAAATTACATAGTTAGAATGTATCAAAGGTTGTCTGGGAACCTAAGTTTTCCTGATTTTCTATTCACATAGTTCATAGTCCAGTTCTTTATTCCCAGAGTCTTGCCAACTCTTTTTAGTTATCCATTTGAGGAAAGAAATAAATTTCATCTTTGATGAGTACAGTTATGTAAATTAGCTTGAGAGTTGGTCCCCAAAGCAATTATGTGGCGTTAAAAGAAATTTTCTCTAGAAAGTATGGATTGTAATAAAAATTAAAATTAGGACCCACATCATTAATACTATGGTTTTTCACACTCATGGACTTCATCGTCTGATGATCCTCTGGGTATCAAGATGGTTTATAATATACATTATAACTGTGGCAAGATCTAGGAACAAATGTTGCCACTTGATAAAGGTTTTGGCTTACCAAAAGTGTTATTTTAAGCAGTATTCTGAAGCCTATGTAACAGCTTAATAACTGTTAAATGAACTAGGATTTAGCACAATTCAGCGTTATTTGATCTAATTAAGCCAAATGTTAGACTAGTTGAATTATTGGCTTGTGTGGATATGAAATCAGCATGTGTCTTATTTTTTTTTCAAATTGAGAGACTATGACAAAGTTGAAGAACCGCTGACCTTCCAGGGAAATGACTTGAGTTTGAGTTCTGCCTGCTTTTTTCTTGTTTGTAACTAATAGAGCCAATCAACAAGGGTTTTGTTTATTTTGTTTTGTTTTATGTCTGTTCTGTGCCAGCTATAGTGTAAGAAGAAACCTTTTAGTAGAGGCCATCAACTCCAACACCATGGACACGAAAATTATTTCTTTTTTCCCCCTTAAATTATCTGTATTTTTATGATTTTCAGTCATAACTAATCACTTTTTTTTTGCATCTAGGCTAAAAGAATGAATTATACTCGTAAATGCTTCAGGGGTTTCAAGCAGTGGGAATTGGTGGCTAAGGAATTGCTTACTTGGTGAGCCTGGCATCCATCTAGTAGCTTCTTACATTAATTAATAATTCTTGCAAACTAGATGGTAAGAACAGTTGTTCTATGCTGTTATGGGATTACAAATGCTCTAAGTACTCTTTCATTTCAGCACTTTGGGTTAATGCCAGTTGTCCTACGCTAGTTATGGCTCTGTTTAGCTTATCTACCTCTTGCAATGATTGAATTTAGTTTTGTATCCATTATCCACAGTAGACTTTCATTTATAAGTCCTAATATACTATCTTTATTCATTTAGCTCCAGTATTTCCAGATTGGGTGAACAAGTTCATGTAAGCTCTGTCCAAATCTTTTCTGATCATACAAACTTCCAATCATGGCATTCTTTTATAGTCATTGTTCCTTAAATTAGTTTATCCTCATGTGGAGATCTATTTATCATTTAAATCTCTTATTTTTTCCTACTTTTATGTACTTTTCTTAGGTATGGCAACATGAAAGGCAAAACTTTTCTATTTGTATATTTAAATAAATAAACAAATTATGTATACACACAAACCTGAACATACACATATGAGTGTGCATGTGTGTGTGTGTAATTCCTGATCCCTTTCCAGAACCCTTTTTGATGTCTAGCTTTTATGGATTAAGTTCTATATTTGTCTCATGTTTTGAAAGAAATCTTAAAAGAAATCATTTCTTTGGGGCTGTTCAGGTTATTACAACTTCATTTAGGATAGAGTTTTGTGACTCAGCCAACAAATTCTAAGTTATAAAGTTCAGAAATAAGGTTAGTTACACAAGTGTGATGATGTCAGAAATGACTAAAGATTTTGTGGAAAATGATACTACTCGTGTTTAATTAGAAAATATTGGCAGGTTGTTTAGAAGATGTATTTAGTAGGAAACCTTAACTAAGGAATTTTAAATTTAAAACTAATACTTGATGATTATTAAAATAAAATTGGAGCTCATATTTTAACAATGAAGATCCAAGGATTCTTAGTTTTGGGTGATCTTGTGTTTTCATTTTATATTTCTGTTACTTTACTTCTTTATAAAATATGTTTATATACTTTCTTACTTCTAATTTGAGGTTTCCCCATTAATTAATGAGTTCACCCCCATTAATTTTTTAAATATTTTGAGATATATTTGATGTTTTAAAAATTATGACTATATCAACAATACAATTTTGTCTTTTTAAAAATATATCTTTGAATAAATTATTGATTTTATAGTTAAAAAAACTTTAAAAGCAATAACAATAATACATCTGCTTGAACAATTTCAAAAAGGTGATATAAATACTTCTCTCTCTTCCCAGCTCTTAGATTTTTCCTAGACAACTTCCCTGGAGAAAAGCTGTTCAGCTACTTTCATCAGCCCTGGGTGCAAAACAACTGAATGGTACATATGAGATCTGGGAAGGGAAAGGGCTAAAAATGATAAATAGTTCCATGGTTTCATGATGAAGAAATCCTTTTCAGAGAAACCAGCAGAAAATTCTGATTCCATCCTTCTGATAATAAACAGTAACTGATGATCTTTAAAGGCTTCTAAATTGCTTTACAGGATCTCATTTAAATCTAATAGTAATCATGAGAGTCAGGTTTTAGAGGTATTATTATTTCCATTTTACAATTGAAGACACTGAGGATCAGAGGTAAAATAAGATACTCAGATTTACACAGTAAATAATTGTCAGAGGTAGGATTCAAACCTAGTTGTACCGAAATCTAAGATAACTGACTCAAGGGATTTTGAGACTCCAATGAGATTTTTTTTTGGTTTTTGCAAATCTTGATAGATATATGTAAATGTATTTATAATTCATAATCTGCATTTCAATCTGGATGCATGGCTATGTTTTACCTTTTGTTTGGCCTTGGCTGTAATTTTATCTTCATTGGATCTCTTAGGTGAGCATATCTTGTCATAGATTCAATGCACAGGGAAAGGAAAAAGGAGAATTTATTTTGAGACAGAAAAAAAAGTTTCATATCGAGAGGTTTATTACATGGAAAGCAGGATTTTATTTATGGATAGCTTTCCAGTATGCCACTCTACCTTCTCTTTAATAATAATTAAATTTTAAAAATTAGATTAAATTCTCTTTTTGAGTATAAACTTGAAAATACCAACAAATATGAACATTTCAAAAACAAAGAAGAGGATTGTACATCAAACTATAACTTTATGCAGTTTCCTTTTTAAAAGCAAAGCATAGGTAAAAATTTACATATGAGTAATTGATTTGCCTTGGTTGTCCCATTCTAAATTGCTTTCATGTTTTTTCCTCTGGTTTTATATTGTTTTGATAATGCCTTGTTCTTTTTTCCCTTTTATTTCTAAATCTTTTCCCTTTTCCCTTTTCCCTACTAAATAGAAACCCTCCTTTGTAACAATATAGTCAAGCTAAGAAAAGCATTGGCTAAATTCAAAATATGTATGATCTTTTCCCCACTTATTCCCTCCATCTCTCTACCAAAAGGTATCATTTTCTTTTGCTCTAAATAATATCTTCTTGCTCTCCCAGCTCCAAATAAATAAATAGGAATAAAATTATAACATTTAAGGAAGTGCCCATAGCCAACTATTTCACTTTAGACCCCGATCATCTTGATAATTTCTGATAATCTTCCAATTTTATCCTGCCTTTTCATACTTGCAAAGTGAGAGGGGGAACCTAAACTCCATTTCCCTCCTCCTTCCGAATTCCATTTTCATCTTTGACATATAGATTGTTTTCTTTCAGGAGAATGAAAGCTTCTTGAGGACAGGGACTATTTTTAATTTTGCTATTATTTGTATTTCCAGTACTTGGCACATAGTAATTGCTTAACAAATGGAGAATCTATCCATTGGTCTTAGTCTATATATCTATGTATTTATTTATCTTTTCTTTCTTCCCTCTCTCCCTCCCTCTCTCCCTCCTTCTCTCCCTTCCTTCCTTCCTTCCTTCCTTCCTTTCTTCCTTCCTTCCTTCCTTCCTTTCTTCCTTCCTTCCTTCCTTCCTTCCTTCCTTCCTTCCTTCCTTCCTTCCTTCCTTCCTTCCTTCCTTCCTTCCTTCCTTCCTTCCTTCCTTCCTTCCTTCCTTCCTTCTTTCTTTCCTTCTCTCCTTTCTTCCTTCCTCCTACATTTCCTTCCTTCCTTCTTCCCTGTCTTCTGTCTTCCTCCTTCCCTCCCTCCTTCTCTCTCTCTCTCTCTCTCTCTCTCTCTCTCTCTCTCTCTCTCTCTCTCTCTCTCTCTCTCTCTCTCTCTCTCTCTCTCTCTCTCTCTCTCTCCTGTTCCATTCTCTATTTTTATAGGTTTATAGGTAAGAGCTATATGTGAGCTCACTTTCAGCTCTGAAATTCTATGATCTTCAACTAAATTCAGCAAATATATATTCTCTTCCCAATTGCACGAATCCATTTTTTAGGGGTCTATTTAAAAGATCCACTTTATTCCGATTTATCATGATTGAACATGGCAATCACATTTACTGAATACCTATACATTTGCCAAACACCACATAGGTAATAGGTTTTTGGTGGAGATACAAAGGAATTAGAGTATTTGATCCCACTGCCTAGGAAGTTTAAAGCTTATGATGTCTGAAAAGATGAAAGACAAGCACACTCACACACACACATGCACATACATACATACATATGCTGTATAACTGCAACCAGCAAATACATCAGTTCACATTATTTTAATCATCAAAGGACTTAAAATTTGTGCATATTCTGTTGATTTAATACACAGAGTATCTCTTCTTATACATGGAATATTTCTCATTAACTTCTCTCCCCCAAAAATATCATCTTTGTTTCATTTTGGGGAGAATTTTCCCCAGAACACCCTTTTAATAGGTTTAATTTCAATTATATTCCTGTTTGGTAAGAACTTTAATCTCTCTATCTCTGTTTTTGTCTGTCTGTCTCTTCCTCCCTCCCCTCTTCCTTTCCTGCTTTTCTCTTTCTCTGTCTCTGTTTCTCCATTAGTCACTGACTTTTATTCTTTATACCACATAAAAATAAAGATATATTTTGGATGGGAGAAAAAAAAAGTGCCTTTAGGTGGTTTTGGAGTTATCCAAAGCATATTTAACAACATGCCACAATAGTGAGAATTATATTTTGTAATTATATTTCGTAAAAAAACCAAAACAAAACAAAACAAAAAAATAACTTCATCTACTTGAGTAAATATAATATCACGGGCCATGTGCTTCCCCTAATAGGATGCCAGAAAGAGTAGCAAATAAGAAAGCAGGGTATTTTTTCAAAAGAAAAAATATGACTTTCTGCCTTAGACCCAGGTACCTTGAAACAGAAAATACCTTCTTGATATGCTTTATCATTAAAAAAAAAAACTAATTCAATTTACCAATGTGTTTATTGGATAACCACTATATGGAAAAATGATATGGTATGAGCTTCCCAAGAGCAGATTGTCTCATTTTTCCCTTAAATATTTCTAGCATTATTTGCTTGCTGATTAATTGATTGGTTTGATCCTCAATACTTGGAGACAAAGATGAAATTAAGTTACTGATTTTAAGGAGATTACTATCTATCCTTCCAGTGATAGATGTCATACCTAAATAAACACATACACAATTATGATATGATAGAATGTGATAGAAGTAAAGGAAAAATCTACTTGGGGAAATTTTGAGTAAAGAAAATGCTTCTGTTTGGGGGAATCAGGGAAGGTTGAGTGGAGGAAATAATAGCTGAAGGAGGAGAATGATTAATGAGGAGGGAGAGAGTTTTAAGTAGAAGGAATGCTCTGCATAAGAGTAGAATGATATCAAGGAATAATGAATTTCAATTCATATATTTTGTTGGAACATACAATGAACAAAGCTGGAATAACTTATTTATTTTTAATATACATTGCTTTATTAATCATGTTGAGAGAAAAAAAAATCAGAGTAAAAGGGAAAAACCATGGGAGAGGGGAAAAAAAACAGAAAAAAGTGAATATAGCAAGTGTTGATTTACATTCAATCTCCATAGTTCTTTTTCTGGATGCAGATAACATTTTCTGTCCAAAGTCTATTGGGATTTCTTTGGAGCTGGAATAATTTAAAATAAAACTAGAAAGGGGATATAGGAAGGGATGACTAAGGCTGCTATCCTCATCTTTCTTAACAACTTGTTAAGAAGTTAAGGAAGTCAATGAATTCATATTCAAGTATTTTTTGAGTCAGACCAAAGGGACACAGTCAAATCAAGCCAATAAACATTTATTAACCACTTGCTCCATGAACTAGGCACTGGGGTTACAAAGCAAAGCAAATAAACAAACAAAAAATATTCCTTAACATTATGCCTTCACGTTCAAATGGGAGACAACATTTAAGTAACTATGTATGAACATGATATTGCTGTTCAGTCATTTCAGTCATGTCCTACTCTTCATGATACAATACCAAATTTTGGGTTTTCTTGGCAAAGATACTGGGAGTGGTTTGTTATTTCTTTCTCCAGCTCATTTTGCAGATGAGGAAACTGTCTAAATCACTTAACCCTATTTGCCTCAGAGTCACACAGCTAGCAAGAGTCTAAGACTGGATTTGGAGCTTGGGTTTTCCTGACTTCAGGCCCAGAAATCTGTCCATTGCACAATCTAGTTGCGAAATAAATATATCTTAAATTGGAAATTTTGAACAAATAAAGAGAAGGATCTTAGCATTAAGGATGATCATGAAACATTTCTGGTAAAATGTGGGATTCTAGTTGTTAGTTTAGCTGTGGGTTTTGAAGAAATTCATGAGTCTAGAAGATTTAAATGAAGAAGTATAGCTTTTGAAAATGAATTGTTGGAAAACAAAATTCCTTATGTAAGGACCAACTATGGAGCCTGGTTTTACAAAACTGCATAGAAAAGAGTAAGATGGAAGAAGACTAGAAATATCAGAGGGATACATGTTAGGAAGTGCTTAAAAGTCAGACTTTTATATTTCATCCTACAGGTCCCTTGGACTTATAGAGGTGGGAATATTGGGACAGTGACAATCAGATTTGGACTTTATGAAGATTAGTTTAACAGTGGGAGTGGGAGTGGGAGATTAAATGGGAAGAAACTTGAAATAAGGAGGGTGATTAGCTGCTGTTGCAGTAATGTAGGCATTGGGGGATGAGGGATTGTGTGATGATAGTGTCAGAAGAGAAAGGTAGTAAATATGAGAGATATTGCAAAGATAGAATCAAAAAGACTTGACAATTGATTGTAAGTAAGGGGAGTAAAAAGGAGAAATCAAGCACATCACCTACCTTGTAGCTCTGACTGTGAGGATAGTGACTTAAGTAGTAACAAGAGTATGGGACATTCATTTCAAGATGTCAAAGAGACAATTGAACATAAAAACTGAAGATCATGAGAGAAGTTATGATTGAATACTTATATTTGAGAATTGTCTACATTAAGCTGGTCATTGAATCCATGAAAATTGAACAGATTACCAAGTGAAATAAAAAAAGAGAATAGGGTCCAGCACAGAATTTTGGAGGAAATAAATGCTTTGTAGGTATAACTTGGATGAAGACCCAACAGAAGAGACTAAGAAGAAGCTGTCTGACAGGTAGAAAGAGAAACAGGAGAGGGTAGAATCACCAAAAAACCTAGAGAGAGTAGAAAGGAGTGGGTGATGGATTGTTAAAAGATGCAGAAAGGTCAAAAAAAATTAAGACTGAGGGGGAAAAATAAACATTAAATTGGCAATTTAGAACTCATTAGTAACTTTCAAGAGCAATTTTGGTTGAATTATGAGCTTGTAAGATAGACTGCAGAATTTAGAAGCGACTAAGAGGAAAGAAAGCAGACGCATCAATTGTAAGTGAACTTATCAAGGAATTTAGCCCAGTAAAGAAGGAGACATAAAGGGTGATAACTTGTGGGAATGGGAAGATCATGTCAGTCTCTTGAGGATGGGAAATACATAGACATCTTTTTTAGGCAGTAAACAAGGAGGCAGGAGTCAGGGAGAGACTGCAGATTTATGAGAAAGTGAAGATGATAGAAGGAGCAATATGTTGGTAAAGGCAGGATGGGATGGGATTATACACATGGAGACAAAAATGAGCAATCTCTGTCTTCCTGCCTTAAATTCCATTAGGAAAGGCAGTGATGAGGGAAAAGTAATCAAGTGCTCTTCAAGAATGAAATTCTGATGACACAAATACAAACCAATTCAATGAGGAAGAAAATGGGGAGTTGTCTAAAGAGAATGATGTGGATACATAAGGAACCCATCTGCTATCTTTGATTTAACAAACATGAATCTGAAAGGAAGAAAGTAGACTGGAAGTGGATCGAGTTTTGGACTTGATGATTTGAGATATGATTCCTGACTGATAATTATTAGACATTTGATGTTAGTGGGAAAAGAGTGATCATTTAATCCCTCTAAGTCCAGGTTGCTTTTCAGAACTCATTTACTAATTTATAGTATATATTGATATAAAAATAGGTATTCAAATAAAAAAATTACTGATAATAAATTATAAATCTGTGACTCACATATACAGTTATATAACTCTATGTAGAATCATGACTCACAGTTTAAGAAGCTTTGCTATAGACATATATATGTATATATATATATATATATTTATATCTATCATATCTCAAAAGAACATTATAGTCATAGAGTTTGCCTGTGACTAGAGGAATTTTCTCAACAAAGAAATTTGGCATATTGATGTGTGAAGAAGAAAAAGAAGAGCATATAACAAAAGGAATGGGTATGGTATTGAAAGAAATATAATGAAATAAATACAATTAAAACACAGATTGTAATAATCACAACTACAAATGAGCTTTATAGGTTAATTTGGGGACAAGGTGAAGGTCAATAGGAAGGTGAGATTGCTGCAGAACTGCATGATAATTCATTTATTTCCTCTTCACATTTGGGTAAGATAGAATAAGGACATTCCTATTCTACAAAAAGACTTCCTGTTGAACATTCTACATTAGGAAGAAGATAGTGGAATGTGCTCAGACACATTAAGTGATTTAATGGGGACGGATAGCTTAAAAATTTAGGCGTTTAACCTCAACTTGATGTTTCCTTTTTAATTGAGTTCTCTTAGAATTGGAGAATCTAGATTTGTAATTCATATTAAAAATAGACAGAATCCCTGTCCTTGTCTTATTACACTCTAATAAGAGAGGAAAAGAAATAGCAAGTAGAGAATTAAAACTCAAAGACAAATTAGGGGAAAGTAAAAAAAAAATAATCTAGCTGTCCGCAGCTAGTATAAGTCATGCATCCAAATTAGTTAAAACTCTTGCAAATATGATTTTTGAGTCTGTATGGATCTTTGAAAATAAAGGGGAAAAAAAGAAGTCTAACAATATGTTATGAATGAGCCTAAGACTCTTATTTTCTCAGAACTGCTAGAGATGTGCCAGATAAATAAACCAAAGAAATCAAAATGGAGAAAAGGAAACAAATTCCCACAAGGGAAACTTCAAGGTAGAGAAAATGGAAGTGTGTGTGTGTGTGTGTGTGTGTGTGTGTGTGTGTGTGTGTGACAAGACATTTGTAAGCAAAGAAAAATCCTAATAAAATTAGGATATACCATTGAGTAAAGATGAAGAATCAAGAGAATCCCAGCGATAAAAGTAGAAAAAAGAATAATTCTACAAGAATTATTAAATTCCAGAATAGCATGTCCACAAAGAATCTGACAGTGATTGAAAGTCCTAATAAAGGAAATGAAGGAAGAGATAAAGAGTAAAATTAGAGGTATTACTGAAGAAAAAAAGGTTAGAAAATCTTAGCAAAGCAGTGTTTAATATCTTTCTCATATCCACTCCTATCAAAAAACAATGAAAAAGTTGGAACTCAGAAATTCAAAGATAAAGTAAGCAAAATCAAATGTTAGCAAAATTGGATAAATGTGAGGTGAGACATCTACTAGCAAAAAGATCTAAAGATGGGAATATAGGGGTAGAAGAAAAAATTACAAGTGCACTTAAAACAAATGTTCTGATTGAGTTAATATGGGGAATTGGAATAGAATGCCGTAGTGCAATCCAAAAAAGCCAGAATGGCAAATATGATCTCAGACAGTAACAGTAACAATAGTATCACCACCACTACTACCAAAACATATACACATATATACATGCACGCATAGAAACTCACATGCATATATGTGATATATACAAGTGCACAATTATCTGTATGTATGTATATATATGTATAGATGTTTATATGTGAATATATTCATATGAATATATAAACATATGCACATAGACATAAACATATAAATATATATGAGTATTAAGTATATACATATATGTATATGAATATATAGATGTGTACACCTGTGTAAATGTATATATAGTGCATAACATATACAGATGTATATATTTATGTACATGTATAAAATAAATATGTACATAAATATAAATATGTACATATATAGGGTGTATATGCATTTATATATGTGTGTATATAAATGTATATATGTGTGTATATATATATGTGTGTGTGTGTGTGTGTTCCTCCTTCATGCTTAAGAAGCATCTTAGCTAATGAAACAATATCAGTATTAATGTATTTTTACTGAATACCATTATATCTAAATAGTTAAAGAAGCATTTAAGAGAATTAGGGAAGAAAAACCCAGAGAGTAATAATCACTGTTGATTTCCATACATACTTTTCAGACTTAGATAACTCTTAAAGAAAATGAAACAAAAAAAATTAAAGATTGAAAAAAATTTAACATTTTTCCTGGGATGATTTCCCTAATTCTCATGGCCACTTATAGGTTGAGTACCTAGAAGGAAAACAACTACTAATCTCAGGTTTTAAGTGGAGCACTGTGGTTGGTTATCCTCTTAACATTGCAGATGTTAACCTATGATGTTATATATTATTGTAGATGTTAACTATGAGTCCCTACTGCTATGTTTCCCCCTAACAGTCATACAATAGATACAGTTATTAAGCAAGGGGATATATTCAAATGGTATAGCAAAAACATTAGGTACAAAAGATCTATTTTCCTCATCTCAGGCACAATCTTTACACAGATACAAAGTATCTATTAGGAAAAGTGTGAGCAATGTTAGTAAGGTATGTACGGATACACATGGGGAACAGCCAGAGCAACTTGGGACTCCCAAAGTGCAAATTCCAAAACCTTTTCATTCTCCAGAGAATACATATTAATTTCACTTTCAGATATCATTGGTAGAGAAGTCACTCTGCTGCTCAATTGGGCTTATTTCTTCCAAGGCAAGAAGGGTAAATCTGCTCCTGGTCTGGGCTGAGTCACTTAGCAGCTAGGCTAGCTCCTCATCAGTCTCAGTTGCTTCTGAAATGGACAAAAACAGCCATTTTTTTGTCTAGATTGCCAAAGCTGGTGGACAAGGAAGATTTCTCTTCTACTGGGCTACAAAAATGGTATTACATCTTGGACAGACAAGTCAGTCTGCTGGTTCTCTACATTTCTCTCTGACAGGCAATCACAGTCTTAACCACTTCTAAACTTTTTTTTTTCTCTTTAGATGTTATGTTTGATGCTATGATATTCTTTTCAGCGAAGATAAAATTATCTGGTAACAGAAAAATAGATCAATGGGGACCACCAGAAGAAGAAGACTTGGAAAGAAATATTCACAACAATCTAGTTTTTAATAAATAGAAGAGAATCCTATAGTGGGAAAGGGATCCTTTATTGACCAAGAACTTCTGGGGAAGATAAAGGGTGTTTGTGTGAGCATGAAGGTGACAGAAAAATTTAGATCATTGTTTCATGCAGAGTACCAAAATAAATTCCAAATGAATACTTAATCAAAATGTATAGTATATGCATATGAAAATAGTTCACTTCATATACAGACATACATAATAAAAATAAAGGAAAATAAAAGACTATATACTTTTATAACTATGAAAAGGGAAAAATTCACATCTGGACATAGGAAAAAGAAAATTGTGAGAAATTAAATAATCACAATTATATAAAACAAAACATTTTCCTCAAATAAAACTAATGAAACCAGAATCAGATACATATACATATGAATTGAAAAATAATTTTAATGAAAGTCTGAATTTAAAAAGTATGTAGGAAGTTGGCACAAATAATTAACCTTAAAAGCCATTTTCTACATTCTCTAAATCACTATTGATCAAAAATGCAAATTAAGACAACTCTGAGATACCACTACATACCTGTCAGATTGGCTAAAATGACAGAAAAAGATAATGACCAATGTTGGAGGGGATGTGAGAAAACCAGGACACGTTGGTAGAACTGTGAACAGATCCAACCATTCTGGAGAGCAATTTGGAATTATGCTCAAAAAGTTATCAAACTGTCCAGCAGTATTTCTACTGGGTTTATATCCCAAAGAGATCTTAAAGGATGGAAAAGGAACCCATATGTGCAAAAATGTTTGTGGTAGCCCTTTTTGTAGTGGCAAGAAATTGGAAACTGAATGGATACCCATCAGTTGAAGAATGGCTGAATAAATTATGGTATATGAATGTTATGGAATGTTAATGTTCTGCAAGAAATGACCAACAGTTTGATTTAAAAGAGTCCTGGAGAGACTTATATGATCTAATGCTAAATGAAATGAGCAGAACCAGGAGATCATTATACATGGCAACAACAAGACTATACTGTAAGGGTCCTTTAAATGGGCGGTTACAGCGCAATAGGAGATTTGAGTGGCCCAGAAGTATTCTCTGTGGATATAGGAGTGCCCTGTGGGTGGGATCCTGGCTATATTGAGATAGCTTCATAATGGGTGAAGGCTCTCTAGCTGGTTGGCTGTGCATGTGACCTCACAGGCCCTTTATAAGCCCACTGTAGACATCAAGTCGCTCTCTTTAAGCTGGCTCCCTAGCCTGGGGTAGCTGAGCCAAGCTTATGGACAGCCGAGAGGTAAGGAGTTTGGTAGTGAGCACGTGGGTCTACAGACCAGGTGTTCACTAGGGAGCTAACAAGTCAGGGCATCAGTCAGGGCATTATGTGAGTAGTTATAATAAAGGCTTTTAAGATTGCATGTGGCTGTGCTTGAGTGCACTACCAGTTATTAAACTATAGATTCAAGAAATCATGGCCAGAGACCTTTGAAGGCCTCAGAGGAGGCGAGCCGGGTAGAGTTGACACTGCAAAGGTCAGTGGTCAAAGGTACTCTATTGGGCCTAGGATAGACTGGTAATTGTAACTGCCACTACCAAACTCCTCTCAGCTATCCATCAGCTTGGCTCGGCTACCCCAGGCTAGGGGGCCAGGTTAAAGAGAGTGACTGCTGTCTGCAGTGGGCTTATAAAGGGCCTGTGAGGTCACACACACAGCCAACCAGTGAGAGAGCCATCACCCATTACTAAGCTATCTCAATATGGCCAGGATCCCACACACAGGGCAGTCCTATATCCACAGAGATTACTTCTGGCACACTCAAATCTCCTGTTGTGCTGTGGCCGCAGATTTAAAGGACCTTACAATTCCCTCCTCTTGTTTTGCGGGAACTGCATCCTTATACTATATGACTATCAATCCTGATGGACATGGTTCTCTTCAACAATAAGATAATTCAAGCCAATTCCAACTATTTGGTGATGAAGAGAGCTATCTACACTCAGAGAGAGGCCTGTGGGAACTGAGTGTGGTTCACAACATAGCATTTTCACTCTTTTTGTTTTTTGCTTGCATTTTATTTTGCTTCTTTTTTTCTTGTGTGGCATAATAATTGCATAAATATGTATGCATATATTGGATGTAACATATATTTCTACCATGTTTAACATATATTGAACTACTTGCCATCTAGGGAAGGGCATGGGGGAAGGGGGAAAATTGGAACACAAGGTTTTTCAAGAGCTAATGTTGAAGAATTATCCATGCATATGTTTTGAAAAATGAAAAGCTTTAATAAAAAATTAAACTAAAAATCATTTTCTGATAGTCACATGGTCAATGATCTGAAAAAGAAATATAAGTGTCTAATACTTGTCTTAAACATATAGAGATAAGACCTTAATTTCATTAGTTTAGAACTTTTAAGTAAGGAAATTTCCTGTACCAACTCAGGTTGGTACCTTATCTACCACTCAAAATAACAGAGAGTTGGCTGACCTTTTAAGAAGTTGAGAGACTAAGTGAATCACAAAACAGCATGTATCAAAGTGACATGTTAAGTCAAGTTTTCCTGAAGTCAGCTCTCTGTTCACTATGCCATACTCCCTTATCACCCACCTAAAATATGTTAAATTTTCAAATTAAAGATAATTCCAAATTAAAATTACCTTGAATTATGTTCATATACCCATCAATCTGGCAAAGATGTTGAAAAAATGGGAAAAACATTATTGGAAGGGACAGGCAGAAAGACCCATTACATTAATTCATTGCTTTTGTTGTTTAGTCATCTCAGTAGTGGTCAATACTTTGTGATGTCATTTGAAGCTTTCTTGGCAAAGATTTGCCTTTCCTTTTGCATCTCATTTTATAAATGTGGAGATTGAGGCAAGAGCATTAAGCGATTTGTCTAGAATCTCACAGCTAGTAAATATCTGAAGCCTGATTTAAACTCAAGAAGAATTTCCCTGACTCCAGGTATGGTACTCTATTCACTATAGCATCTTGCTTCCCCAATTCATTGCTAGTAGAGCTATGAATTGTCTTAATCATTTTGGTAAATAAACAATTTTAAATTATGTGGCAAATAATTACTAAATTTACCATGGTCATATTATTGTGACTGTCTTCTAAGGAAATTATAGATAGCAAGAAAGATCCACATGTACAAAAATATTTATAGAAGCATTTTATGTGATAACAAAGACCTGGAAGGAAAAAAATGTTATAAGATTGGGTATGGCTGAATAAATTATGGTATATGAATGTTATGGAATGTTTATTGAAAGGAATGATGAAAATGAAGAATTCAGAAACTTGTGCCAACTTGTATGAAGTGATACCGAGGGAAGAATGTGATTCAGAAGAACACTATACACAAATACTCCAATAAGACAGATAAAGATAATATTTAGGAGAATAAAGTTCTAGATGATTACAGTATTCACTATTATTATCATACTTTCTAAATTATAGAACACATTCCTCCTCCTGTTAACAATTGATAAATGTTTCCAGGAAATTTTTTTGTTGATGGTCTATGGAAGTTTGTTAAATAATTATTTGTCAAAACAAAATGTATTGATAATATCCAATTTTTTTAAAAGGTAAGGTATAGTAAGATATTTTCTGCAAGCCCAAAAAGTGCCAAATTGTTTCCACCCAAAAAAGGGTAAGAAGGTGGGTTTCTCAGAGAAGAAATCAGCTAGCTTCATTTTGATTCCTGGCAAAAATCTAGAACATATTATTAAAGGGAAGAGTTTGAAAGTCTTATAAGGGGGAGTGGTGATTACTAGGAGACAGCAGACATTTATGAAGAGCTAGCCAAGCTAGATTAACCTCTGTTGTCAAACCTTCTTACTTTCCAAATCTGTTGGAGGTCAAGCACTTTCAGGTTCCTTTAGGAAATAACCATCATAGTTACTAGCAGCTGAATTCTGTAAAATCACTTATGATTTTGAAAAAAGAAAAGTATTTATTGGGTATTATCAGTGTATGGACAACAGAGAGAATTCCTGGATTAAAAATAAACATATAAATTCAGTATAAATTAAAAACTATAAAGTACTTGGAGGATCCGAGTAAATTCTTTTCTGACTAAAAATGTATAAATCAATCACAAAAGACTCCAGTATTGTAAAAATGTAATTCTGAACAATAGTCCTAAAATATTACACACAATTATCCCAAAAATGATGATGGCAGTTGATTAATAATCAATGTGGCCTAAACTCCAACTGTTCTTCCTGAGAAGAGTGTTCCTTGTACTAAAAGGAGAAGAAAGATATGGAGAGAATGAATGCTCAGTGAGTGAAAAATTTATTAAGAGACCACTGTGATGTGCCAGGAACTATGCTTAGCCAGGAACTGTGCTTAGCTAACACTGGGAATATAAAAAAGCAAAAAACAATTCTTGATGTCTAGGAGCTCACATTCAAACAGAGAAAATTCATAAACAATTTTGTACCCCAAAGCTATATACTGGGTAAATTAGAGATAATCAATAGAGGAAAAGCACTAGAATGAAGAGGGCCTGAACAGCTTCCTGAAGAAGTTGGGATTTTAGCTGGGACTTAAAGGAGACAAGGCAAAATAGAACAATTTCAAGAAAAAGATCCTATAAATCTGGAGTCACGAAACAAACCCCACTATTTTCTGGTCCAATCAAGTCACATGATATCATAAGACATGTTTCTGATTGTTAGGATGCAAGGTTGCTTGTCAATATATCCTCAAGGATATCTTTAATTTAATCTCTTCTATATTATTGGAGTTGGAGTCCAATAGCTGAAGAATTGTCACTGACATATCATTTTAGTTTTATATAGTTAGAATTTACATGCATTTTAAATTTGCAAAGTGCAAATTTGTTCATTGAATATTTACAAGAATCTTATGATTTAGGTTTATTAACATTATTATTTCAATTTTACAGATAAGGAAACTGAGACTAACACAGGTTACACGTATAATTTCAGTTTTATGTCTTTTGTAGTTTCTATAATTACTTGTTGTTTATGGCCACATGGTGCACTAGATCTAGGGTTAGAATAAAAGTCAGAGTTTAAATCCTAATTCTGTCATTTACTTCTTGTGTGACATTGAACAAATAATTTTATTTCTCTGGTTCTCAATTTCCTCATCTGTAAAATGGACTAGATCAGTGACTGTTAGAGGGCCGGACTACAGTAAAAACAAAAGCTCACACTTTGTCTCTGCCCCTCAGCCCATTTGCCATAACCCGGTGGGCCACATAAACGTCTTCAGCAGGCTGCATGTGGCCCGTGGGCTGTAGTTTGAGAATCCCTGGTCTAGATGATGATTAAACTCCTTTCCATATATTCCTATGAGTATTTGGCATAAATATCTTACATAGAATCTGCATGTAATCAGATATTACATCAGACAACAAACCTAAAGAAGTCATCTAAGATTCCATACAAACTTCATATAAATTTTAGGCAGAAGTAAGAAGCAAAAGAAAACATTTGGAATAATTTTTCTTTTATTTTAGACCTTTGCCCATTTTTCTCTCTGCCAGTTAGATGAATGTATCCTACCAAATTATTAACTCTCTACAAAACCTCTCCTTTAATGTTATATTCACTTTCTGAGAACTATTCTATTAAAAGTTATATTTCTTGTTGTTAATGATGTTACTGCCAAGGCTGATAAAGAAGGAATATTCATTTTGCAACATTTCTCTTACTGTTAAAGTAGTTAGACAAGTATATTGAGGGATTCTGTAGGCATGGCTTTTCTGGATTTTGGCAAGGTTAACTGATAGAGTTTCTTGTGGCAGCTAAGTGCCACACTAAATAGAATGATGAATCAGTAAGACGTGAATTAAAATCTGACCATTGACACTCACTAGCTATGTGACCCTCAGAAACTTGCTTAACTATAGTCCTGTGATACATAGTAGGCACTTAATAAATATTTGTGGACTTGACTTGAGAGGGTTAGGAGGTAGAGTTGTGCTATTATTTTTAATAAGGGAATAATACTTACAAGAAGAAGATCCCAGTTTCATAGAATTATACAGATAAATGTAAACTCCCACATGTGGGTTCAAAAATTAACTGTGAATAGATATTGGATAGGAGTATGCATGATTATAATTCCAGTGTACAGCATGGAAGCCTTAAATACTGACATATAAAGTTTCATTAATAAAAACACGTCAAAAATTAAGAAGAAAACCTGCATTTACTTTTCCTTGATCAGATAGAGTGTTGTATTTAGTTATGGACACCATGTTTTAGGAAGACATTGAAAAGTTGGACATTTATCATTTCTTCCAACTGTGATCTTCCATGGATCTATAAATATCTTTTACAGATTGCAATTTGAAACTGAAGAAATAGTCAAGTATAATTTAGCACTTAGCATTTTTTTTCTACAGAAGTATAAGAAAAAAAAGAATCATTGCTATTTTCTCAATACACCTTTTAGTATAGGAAACAATCTTTTTTTCCCTTCATTGTTGTAAGATACATTTAGTTAATTGGCTGAGAGAAAAAATGAGAAAAGGCACATGATATAAGAAAAATGATTTCAAATGTTTTCTTTTATTTCTCATTTATGTCTGTAGATTTGGGTGAATTTACATTTGAATCTTAGGTAACTTATTTAGATTATTGTTGCCTGATGTAATATCTCTGCAGATTTTATGGAATATATTTAAATCAAGTATTCATAAGAGTATCTGTCACAGAGCTAGACTGGAAGAGTACTTAATGGTCATATAGTCTAACTCTTTCATTTCATAGATAATAAAACTGAAGCCCAGAGAAATGAAATGATTGTTTAATGTCACACAGGATGTGGCAAAATGGGATTCAAACTTATATTCTCATTCTAGCTCTAGTCCCAATGAACCATATAACCATGTATAGTAATTAATCAAAGAAAATACAAAAATTACCAAGTTGCTTAATATTTTTCTTGACTACTAATTCTGTGACATCATTTGTTTTGAGATAGTAGGACCCTTATAGTTTGATAGTCTTTTCCAAAGAGGAACACAGAGAGAGATATCAGTTTCAGTCTGGCAGGGCAGTATAAATTTGTTATCCAAAGGACCACAGGCATGTGGGATGATCTCTAAGCCTATTTGAGACTTATTGGTTCGTATGAACCTTGTTCTTAGTTTCAACTTTCATCTCCCTTCTAATTCTCTTGATCAGAATTCTCAGGTAGAACTTGCATCTGATTTGATTATCGAGGAATAATTGGTCATCTGAACCAATGAGAAGTTGAACTCAAATTCTAAGGATCCCAGTCTCCCTGGATATAAGCCTATAAATTAAAGAACTAAAAGATCCATATTTAGCAAATTTAGGTTTAATCCCAACTCATTCTCATTCACTGTATAACAACTTACAAGTGAAACATCTGTGACAATGGGTGACACCTTTTTGAGCTTTGGTTTTCTTGTTTATAAATGGGGATACTGATATTTAGCCCCAATTAATTCAGAGAGTTAATGTGATAATTTAATAAGATTATATATATATATGCATATATATCTGTATATATATAATATTTTTTCAAAGTTAACAGCTCTGCATAAATATAAGATTTGATTATAAAGAGCTTTAACCCAGAGCCATCAAAACCAGGTGGGGATTTAAGTATAGGTTATTCCCCTTTTCCACTTCTTGTCTTGTCTAATGTATACTTAAACAGTGTTCTCTCCTCTGGGAAGCCCCTCCATAAACCTGAGTGTCCATCAGTATGCAAAAGGACCCACAACTTTCCCTCAGAGATTCCTAGAATGTTATGGAAACAATTATACTACATAATGATAAAGATATTCATGTAAATTTTTTCTCCTAGTTAAGAATATGAGACAGTGAACAAGTAAAGATAGTCAGATACACTTATCTAGTATTAAAGACCTGCATAAGATTGAATTTTGATAATTCCTATCTGTTCAATTCCCAGCACCATTTCTCTCTCTCTTTTGCATATTTTGGTCTTTCAATGATTTTCTTTCTCATTTCAGAAACATGATTTAAATTCACTCTGCTAATCACTAAATTCATTGTTAGGGAAGAGAAAGGCCAACTAGACACATTAGATGCTATGCATCCAGGAGGTTAAGGCCCAATTTAATCATTTAATTAAATTAATAAACTTCATGTTCTTGGGAAAAAAAAAAAAAAAGAACTCATTTGGTGGTTAGACATCTCAGAAGTCAAGTAGATGGAGTTTATCGGAATGTTGAAAGCATTTTTCCCTCTAGACCAATTTTGTCTGTCTCAATCCATGTTCATGACATTTTATTATCCAAAAACGGGGAAGCCTTGAAAAAATCCCTTCCATTCTCCTATATATAATCAGGGAAGCTGATTAATACAAGTTTAGTTTTCCATTATGGGCTAATACAGTGATAAGATAAAGCTTCAGTTTCAAAGTTGAAATAATACTGCTTAACTCTACTGTGTCTTTTCACCTTGAATTTTTTTCAAATCAAGAAGCTCTATTATAAGCAATATGATGCCTTTGCTGGCTTTGAAGCCCCAGGAATATCTAATCATCTGCTCCCCAAAGGCTTTATTTTTCTTTAGTCACTCCTGGTTCCTGGCCATATTTTGGAACACCCTGACACATGAGAGTTCTGCCATGCTTTGTAGCATAAGAAAGAGATGGTTTGGCTCTTTTTACCTTTCCTAGTTTGGGGGAATAAAAAATAAAATATCATTTCTTCCATATTAGCACATTTTCATTCCTTTTTATCACTGTGGTAGATGACAGGTGGATTTCTATTGATTTTTTTTTATAGAAAGTAAGGTTTTTTAAAAATCAAACTCCATTTTCTTCACAACAAAACAACTGATGTTTGGAGTTGTCCCTACATAGCTCTAGTTTACTCTTGCTGAGCTCTCCCTTTAAAGCTTCCTGTAGGAAAGTCCAACAGGAAAGTAGCAGAGGTAGTTACACATGAATCAGCTTCCTTCATAGCCTTCAGAAAAAAAATCAAAAGGCATCACTTTCCTTGGATTTGTTCTTTTTGCAAATCTGATCAGTTTCACAACTGTGTGAATGAAAAAGAAAACCTGCCACATTTATCAAGTACTTATGATGTGGCAGGCCTATGCTAAACATTAAAGATGTAACTATAAAAGCAAGGCAAATGAATCCCTACTTTCAAAGAGATTATTTTCTAACAAAATAGACCACACATATTGGAATGGAGACTAGAGAAGGGAAATTTATTTTTGGGGGGGAGTGGATTCTTTCAGAAGCAAAGATTTCTTTGATTTTTAAGCCAGGAGCAAGATGTGGAAAGAGGGGGAGAGGATATTGCCTGTGTCATCATAGCAAACTCATGGCAAAGTATTCTGGGTGGACCCCTGGATGAGATAAAAATGAAGCATCCGATGATCTGGGACAATTGATACCATTAGAGAATCTTGTACATAATGATTCCTTTCCCTACCCCCAAGTTTTAATGTTTATTCACTGAAATTACCTGTTTTTATTTTTTATGTATTTTATATGTATTTATCTTTATAGATATATTGATTTCTTCCAATATAACTCAAGTTTCCAGATAGAAGAGACTATTGCATTTTTGGTTCCAGCACATTTTCAAGGGGAGCAGATACCTTCTATTGAATTGAATTGGGTAGGAGGATCTTAAGACTCAATGTAATCTGTGTCCTTTGATATTGTCATACTAAATGGCACTAGATGACAATGAGAAAGTAAGAGAAATTAGGAGCTGACAGTTTTGCAGAGAATACCTGTAGCTTAATTCCTCAATATCTTGGGTTCACTGAAGATTGCTGACCTATCTTTGGTAAAGAAGTTAGGGAAAAAAAGTGTCCCTGAGACTACAAAAATATTACATTGAAAATAATAACGCATTCACCAAATATTCATGATGGTAGAGGATATCAGTGTTTAGGAGATCAAGAAAAAGAAAGAAAAATTGTTTAATAAGGGTGATGAGGAAAAGGATGCTGTGATATATGTATTTGCTCTGAGCTTTTATAATTCCTAGGGATGAACTTTTATCATTTAATTTTCTTTTAGCTCTTCCTTCCTTCCCTAAACCTTCTTCCTACCTACCCTTTTCCCTGAGACACCTTTCAGAAGGGGATCATGAGAGATCTGGGATATTTTAAATTTGGTGGTATATTACATGGCTGGGTATGTTAGAAGGACTTGGCAGTCCATTCTCATGATTTCATCTAGGTAAGAAACTAGAATTGTGGAAACTTCTTCCATACTGTGGATGAGAAACTTCTCTGTAACTTTTAGTCTTAGGGAATAGCCTCAGACTCTGAGAAGCTAAGTGATTTGTCCATGGTCAAACAGTTTTTCTGTGTCGGAAACAGACTTAAAACCAGATCTTCCTAAACAAAAGGCTTGTTCTTTTTTTATATGCAAAATAAGCAACTCTGAATTCCACAATAAATGCTCTGTGGGACATTGTGATGAACTTTGTGATGAACTTTTTTTTTTTTTTCAGTCTCAGTTTCCTCATCTGTAAAGTTGCGTTAATAATAGTACTAAATTCACATTGAAATTGTGAATTTTAAATAAGATGAAGTCTGTAAAGATTTTTTTTGCAAATGTTAAAGTACTGTCCAAATGTGAATACAACTCCAGTCTTTTTTTCTGAGTTTCGGTAGTATATCACCAATTGCTTATTAAAAATTTCCAATTGGATGGCTCAGAGGCATTTCAAACTCAACATGTCTAAAACTGGACCCATGATATTCCTCCCACCCCCACAACTCTCAACTTTTCTTTCTTCCAGATTTCTGTTTCTATCAAAGGGAACTCCATTATTTTAGTCTTCTGGCTTTCTAAGCTTAGCACTTATCTTCAACTTAGTACTCTTCCCTCCCCCTACATACCAATGGACAGATCTTGTCATTTTTACCTCTACATTTCTCATACTTGACACCAGCTCTCTACTTACTCAGTCAACTCCTGTTTTCAGGCCTACATAATCTCTTTACAAGATTATCATAATGGTCCCCTAATTGTTGATCCTATCTCTTATCTTTCCACTCCACTGCAACCTACACAATGACTCCAAAGTTAATATTTGTTAAGCACAGATTAGCCCACTACTTTACTCATCAAATCTCCCCATAGTCTCTAGGAGAAAATATAATCTCTGTCTATATTTTACAACCTACATTTTACTTGGCTCTAACATGTCTTTCTAGATTCTGACTAGAAACTAGTTCTAGAAACTAATTTTAGAAACTGACTTTCTTCTTATTCTTCATTGGTGGAATTCCTTTTCTAGTTTCTTGTTTTGGCATTAGCTATTTTTAAAAAAGATTTTTACCTTCTTTTTGAAATAATTCCAAATCTCTTGACATGTCAATGTCTCCTATCCCTAACTAACTTGTATTTTTATTTTCTTTATATTTATTGTTTATGTATTCATATATATATATATCTTTATTATCTTTCCTTTGGAGTGAATTCTCCTTGCAAGTAGAGGTTGTTTCGTTCTTTGCTTTATATTACCAGGGCCTAACACAAAGGTGATGCTAATTGATTAGTCAATGTTTAATGATCCATCTTGTCTGTGTGTCTTTCTTCTGAGAATCAAGAACTCAACTGATTAATTCCCATGTTGCTAAGGGCAGACATTTGCACTTGCATTAGAGAGAAAAGGAAGTGACTTTGCAAGTTTTTCTGTTTTCTTTGAAAATTAAAAAATAGGATATTAATTGGCTAAGAAAAATTGTATTTTATTGTAAGCATTTTCCCAAAATAGAAAATTTGATCAGTATGCATGTCCTATATTAGGGTAAGGTAGGTAGGGTAGGCTATGACCCTGATATATCCCCTGCAGAGTGCTATAGAATTTTAGAATCTTCTTAATATCATTATCAGAAAACATATCAGAGCACAAAAGATTTGAGCCTGAAGGCAGAAGAAAATGCGAAGAAATTTAGAAAATAATGCATCTTGTTTTGCGTTTGGCATATTTTTACAATGAGTTCATAACCAAATACAATCAATAATTCTGGCATGCATGCATACATATACACACACACACACAATTAACTTGGAAGTGAAATGCTCTCTTTTGAGTATCATCCTTTTTAAACAATCCAGTTATATTTTATATGGTTCAAGTCAAAATGTTCTGTCACATATCCACCATGCATTAGAAGACAGAGAAACTGAAAAAGAAAGTTCTTAATGGAACTATGAGCTGAAAGTTAGAGTCGGAGAAATGCTAATATGTGTTCCTTTTGAATCTGGTGACTTTAAAGTTGGGGAAATCAAAAAGAGTTCCAAAGATTATTCTGATAGTAAAAGTGAGCTTATCACAAATAATGACTATGTCTATGGTTGGAATAAAAGAATCAACTGGAATCTATGACTACTCAATATCCTTTAAGTTCTGCCACTTAGTTATACCAATATGAGCTGTACAACTTTGCAACTCAGTGCCTGGAACATGTAAGTGCTCAATAGATCTTCATCGATTTTTTGATTCTTAAATGGTAAATCAAAATGGCCTTGACCGATGCCGTCACATGATTAGAATTTAATAATTTCCAAAAATATTTAAACTGGAGCAACTCAGAAGAGTATTGAAAATAGTTTGAAATGACTTAATATTGTAATCTAACAAGTTTGATGCTACATATTCACATAAACACATACACACCAAATAAAGAAAAAGCAAAAGCATCAAAACAAAAGAAACTGGTGTCCAAATGCTCACGATACCAATAACTTTAATACTTCAACTAGCACATACTTCAACTGTCAAGGGTCATGCAATGTTGCATTGCTGAAAATCCACAGTAGTGTTGTTAGAAGAAAGCTTTTAGTGTGCCCATGTGATGAGCAGAATGCACAAAGTTCACGAGTAATGGTTTTAAACCAACAACATTAAACACATTTTGTACAGAAGGAAATCAAACATGGCTTGAGACTTACATGCCACACTATTCTTGCAAATACTTTTCCATCACCAGCTATCAAATACATTGCTTGAATTACTCACCATGTCATTGAGCATAGTCATCATGGTTTAGGGATCAAGAGCAAGAAGTGGAAGCAAGCTAGTGTCTTAGGTAAGGTTCCTTCATGAAGATATGGCTAACCACACACTATGTCTTTTGACAAATACCTAATTTTGATTACATAAAGGAAGTAGCTTCAATTCTCCAAAGCTTGTTAAGCTAAACTGAAGTTGTTCTTTGTTCAATCTAACTAGGATCATTGACCAGATCATGAACTTCATGCTGTAATGTAGGACGGCTTATTGGTTTAATATGGCCTGAGTTCAAAGAGGAAAGACCCACCTAATATGAAAGCAAAAGAAGAATAAGGAGTCTTTATATGTTTCCAGCACCTTTCTCCCCAGGAGCTCAGAGTACTTCACAGACATTATGTCATTAATCCTCAAAACACCCCCAATATGGCTCCATCGAAGTACAGACAAGGGAAGAGCCTCTTTCCGTCATTTATTATGTTTAAATTCTAATATCTCTGTCAGCACGCCTAAATAACTATGATTATAGGCGCCATAGAAATAATTAGATGGATAGATGGAAAGATAGATTGATTTAAGGGTTCACCAAGTTTCAAGTCTGCTATTGTGGAAGATCCATTAACCACTAGTTTTCTACTTAAGCTTTTTCATTGTGTTAAAAGCTTCCATATTTTTTAGTGAATGGCATATCATCTTCCAGGAGCAAGACACCACTATTTCAACGGGAAGACAGTAAAACATTTCTGAACACAAGAAATAGTAGAGGCTCCATGTAATGGATTCCTATTTATTTTTTAAAGTAATCAATAGTTGTTTGCAAGTAATTGCACACTACAATCTGTAAGTAAGGTTCAACTGAAAACACACAAGCGTGCTATCAGACAGGCTCCTCTGCTCCAATTTGGGGCCAGGTCACAAAAGATGTGTGTTCAGAATCACCTCCTCTTTCTAGCTTGCCATGATGACCCTTTCATAACTGGATTTAGATTGCACATCGCTTATAAATTTCAGTAGAACAGTAAACTTACGTAGAAAAGACGCCATAGTGATTGAAGTTAAGTACTGTGTTTTCTATAGAAATCAATGAAACTAATCACACAATCCCAGTTCAATGTTTCCCATTCAGCAGTCTCGACAATACTTGAATATCATAATTGGTCTGCTGCTGAGCACATTTCTCTCTTTAGATCTAAGGAGGATGAAGTGTCTTTTCCTACTCACTGTACACCAGTGAATAATGAAAGATTTAAGGCACAGACTTGTTGTTGTCGTCAAAGAGTCTGCCCTCCAAAGAGGTGCTTAGGTCTCCAGGTCTCTTGTTCCCTTTCCTTTTAAAACGCACTGTTACTGAACTGCTAATTATTTCCCAACACACACACACTCCAGTTGAAACTGGGGCCTTTTCTCTCAGGGGGAATTGGCTTTCATCAGTGAAAACAACCATTTGGTAGAATAGAATGACTTGGTGGTAAATATTTTATTTCTAGATGGACCCCGAAATGAGTATATTCTCTTTACTGGTGCATTCTTCAGTGGAAAGAGAAAGCCATGGGGTAGAGTGGGCAAAATAAAACAAGTCAGCCCCTGTGGATCAGACTTGGCGCCCAACTCATTCTCTGTCACCATGGTTGAATCATAAAATCATAGACTGTTAGTTCTGGAAAGGGGCTTAATGAGAAACTGTGCTATAATGTTGGTAGGGGGGAAATGGGAGAAAGAAGAAATACTGGATCCTGGGGATATTAACTGAAGAAATACATTCAAATACTCTCTGTATTTCCTAGATGGGTGAATATATATAAGACATTTAACCTATCTTAGCTTTTCTCATTTGAAAAAAGCAGGGATCATGATATTTATAAAACCTATTTTATGAGTGTTAGATGGAAAAGTCCTTTGCAAACTTTTAAAGTTTCTCGACCTCAGGTTTGATAATAAAAAGAAAAGCCCCATGTAAGTCAAAATATTTATAGTGGCTTTATTTGCAGCAACAAAGAAGTGGAAGCAAAGAAGAAGTCCATTGACTAGAAAAATGGACAAAAATGTTGAGGAATATTTATGTAGTGGAATATTATTGAAATGTTAGAAATGACAAATGTGCTAAATAGAGACAAGTACGGGAAACCATATGAACTGATGCAAAAATTAAATAAAGCATAGCCAGGGAAAACCATATAGGTAATGCTTATTGTAACATAAATGGTAAGAACAATAACATAATAATCAAAACTGAAATTAAAAAAACAAACCAAAAGTTACAGTTGATAAGGATAGCTCCAAAGAAGAGAGAAGAAGGCAATCTCACTCTCATTCATCTAGTTTCTTTTTTGCTAAGGTAAGGAAATATGAACATGGAGAATTGAATAGAGCACCAGACTTTTTAATGTATTGGTTAGTTTTCTTGTATTTTTCTTCCTCTTCTTTATAAATTCTCTGTTTTGGAGTTATGTTGGAAAATGTAGGTTATGATTTAAGAAGTGAAATATGAGTAAAATTTCAAAAGATAACATAACACTAGATGAGTGGTAATTATTTTTCTTTTCTTCTCTGTATTCAGTATTTCATCAAGTATTGACAAATTCACACTGTCAGGATTGTTCTTGTTCAGGAAGCCAAAATCTACATGATGGCAGTAGCAACAGAAGAATCAACCAAAATGAGAGGCAAAATGGATTAGTGGGTCTGGTTTATCATGTCTCATGAGAATAGCATGCTCAATTAGCATTTATTGACTACCTGGTTCAATGAGGATCTCTATTTGGCTTATTTATTAAAAAGTACATAATGAATCATCACTATCATCCAGGGCCTCATAATCTTTTTTCTGGGCTTTTGTAATAGACCCTAACTGGTCTCCAACCTCAAGGATCTTCTGTCTGGAATTTATCCTAGAAAAATCTGATCAAATTCAGTCCTGACCATTTCACCCGTTTCTCCCTCCCATTCAATCAACACCAGTCCCTATTAGATTAAGATTAAAAGGAAATTTCTCTATTTCACTTTTCACAATCTGCTTCGTGGGTTTGCTTTTTTTGTTCCATACTCAATATACTATCTAGCTAAACTGTTATTCTTTACACCTGATACTCTGTTGTCTATCTTCACCGCTTTTTACTGACTGGTCCCCATTCCTTCTTCACCTCTACCTTTTAGCATATTTTTATTCTTCAAAATTCTGCTCAGTACTCCTCCCTTGTACATGAAGCCTACCTTAGCTCTCCCAAGAGCAGGAATCCTCTCTCATCACCCACACTAATAATCTTTTTTTCCCCCATATCTATATGTTGAATCCATTTATAATACTGTTAATATAATGGAAGTCTGACGTTGTTTTACTTTTACCTTTGTATGCCCAGGGCTTATTTAGCTCAGCGTGTGTGGTGTAGTAGAAGCTAAATAAATATTTGTGAATTGATCGCTGGATCATCTTTTTTGTTTAATCATCTTTTCGCCCCTCAAACCATCTCCTCCTTCCAAATTCCCTATTTGACCCAGGTTTGAACCTCTCATCTTTTATTTCTCTTTCTTTCTCACCCTCACATTTAATCACTCACCATATCCTGCCAACTCATCCTTTAAAATCCTCCTCACATATGTCCCAAGTTTAATTAAGGTGGGTTTTAGTCCAGATGGTACCCACTGATCTCCTGGGTGATCTTATGGAAGTCTTTCTACTACTAGGGGTCTCAGTGACTTCATCTGTGCAATGAAAAAGCTAGAAAGTCACAATCAGCATAGGCTTCCTAGACCAATTTTTCCAGGGCACCAAAATATTGAGAATACTCATAACACTTGGATACCTTCACTGTTGAAACAACTTAGCACCTGGTTAGCAAAATTAATTAATGAAAATAGAAAGATAACAGATGGTGCTCTTCCTCCCTTAAGGGGCCACTCCCCATGTTAGCTCTTCTCTCACTCAACCCAGTCTTTGATGCCTTGGGTCTTCCTGAATGCCATTCTAATAGTGACCTTATGAAATCCAAGTGTCTTTGTCTCCCACTTACCAATGGGAACTTGAGCCTTAGAATCTCTCATCCCTCACTAAATTTCCCTTTAAATAATGATTTTTTTAGCTTGTGTTTATTTTGTAAAAGGAAGCACAAAGTAGTGGATAAGAAACCTGGTAACTAGGAAAAATTATACATATTTATTCATTGCATATTGTTAACCAAAATATTTATGATGATAGACATCTATGTATATACATGACAATCATTCTATATATATATATATATATATATATATATATATATACATATATATATATATATATATATGTTTGTGTTAATTATACATGAAAAAGCATATATATGTATGTGGGTACTCACTCTTTTATGTTTATTTGTAAATATATATATATATGTATATATATAAAATTCAAGTGTATATGAAATATATACATACAAATATGTGTATGTACATGTTTATATGTGTATGTATCCTTTTAAAAATCAAAATTGTGATTTCCCTACCATTGAAAATAGGCAATTGCTCTGTGACTTTTTAATTGGGCAAATTTCCCAGCATACTTAGAGTTTCAGTGGCTTGCCCAGGGTGACATAGCCCATATATCTCAGAGATAAGACACGATCCAGTTCTTCCAGATTTGGAGGTTGTCTCTCTATCTACTATAGCATGCTGCCTCAGCAAACTATTAATATCAGTGAAAACCACTTCAGTTAGATGTGAAGAAGTGAAAAAAGTATATCTAATGATTTTTGCTAACAAATTAAATGAAAATTACCTAAAATGCACAGAATCTGAGCTGAAAGTGAAGCTTACTCAGACCAAAGTGAAGACTACATGGTGAAATTGAAGAACTGTAATTATTGTCGATGAGAAAATATTCTCCCCATTCTCACCTGAAAACACACAGAAATAGCACTGTAATTTGTTTAGTGTTTTATGTTTTCTGGTGCTGTAATGTTATAAAATGAAAATGAAATCCAATTACGCCTCTTATAATAATGGTTGATTATTTAAAAGACATAATTTTCCTTCAGCCTGAAATTTGTATTCCTCTGTATTTTCTCTTTCAGTTATTCAAATGAAAACCTCTGCCTTACTCAGTCAGCCTAAGCACCCACTATGTGCCACACACTATATGTATGCATCATGCCTGAAAATAGAAATATAAAAAAAGAAATAATTCTTATACTCAGGAAGTTCATATGATGAAATATGAATATATATATATATATTTATATAATATTTTGCATATCTTAAAGAGAAATACACATAATAACTACTATTATTAATATTTTTTCATTAATGTCATATTTCCAATGGATTGTGAAGCATTTGGACTAGTGAAATAGGACATTTTGGATATCACTACATCACAAAATTTCAGAGTTGGAAGAGAACTCAGAAACCTTCTAGTTCAGGAGTTCTTAACTTTTTGCATTCAATGAAACTTTTTTGAATCTTGTTATGTGTAGAGATATTTTTATAATAATTAATATTAATAGGTGTATGCAGACATACATATATAGTGCTTTAAGGTTTGCAAATAACTTCACAAATAATATCTCATCTCACTCTAACAACTGTGGTAGATAGGTGCTTTTATTATTCCCATTTGGCATAGGAGGAAACTAAGAGAACAAGTAAGTTCAATTAACAAATGAGCAATTCAGAGTGTCTGAAGCCAGATTTGAACACTCCAGGTCTGGCAGCCTATTCCCTATACCACTTAGCTGTCTCTAGAATAATGCTTTCTGGAAATAATGTTTTTAAATTATACAGAATTGCAAAGGAAATTAATTAAATTGAAATGGAGTTATTATTAACATGTTTTTTGTTTGTAATCTCAAATGACAGATTAAGACATCCAATCTGTACTTGAATAAGGGTTCTTTCTGCAACATGCTTTCCTACAACAGTTGGTCATCTTCTAGACTTTGCTTGAAGACCTCCATTTATTCCCTGAGGCAGAAAATATGTGTATTCTGGAGAATGTAAGAAGTATATATCCTCAGCACCTAGCACAATGCTTAGCACCCAGTAGGTACTTAACTACTTACTGATTCCTTGTTGAGTCATAAAATGATTTCCTAAAGAGACCCATTTACTGAATACCTTTCATGCTTTTCCCTAGAGAGTATGGAGAAAACAAAGTTACCATGTTAGTCAATGCTGAGGAAAAGTAAGCTATTACCTGCACCAAGGAGAACTTTAAAGTAATTTTTTTGATAGCTCCATAGTCTTTTTGCTCCAAGCATTCCCACCCATGATGCAGCTACTCACTTTAAAAAAAAAAACTGCACTTTTCTTACATATTTCATTTTATAGTTCCAATAGCACCATGAGATAGTAATACTCCTATTTTATTGAATGAGGAAATAGAGACGAACAGTTCTCATAGTTGAATCCACATTTCTCCAGACTCTATGTCCAATGAGATTTCCACCACATCTTACTGCCTGATTAGGCAAAATAAGCAAAGCCTGTTTTTATGATTTTCCTGTTTCTCCTTGTAGTGCTTGTTTTGCCCTTTTGCAATACCCACAGAGTATTAATCAGTCAGCAAACATTGAATGATAGCCTACAATATTGCAAGCACTGTGGAAGGTCCTGGAACATAAACATGACACAGTCTCTGTCCTCCAAATGCTTACATTCTGCTAAAGGGATTTAACATGTCGAGAAAAATTAAGTGTCTTGCTCAAAGTCATATGGCTATTAAATGGGAAAGCCAAGGCCAGGAAATAAGGACTATTTTTTAAAGGTGTTTTTTTCACTGCCCACAGAGGGTACTTTAAACCACACAGGCTTTCTGAGTAGGAAAGTAAACCATTGCTGTCAGAATTCAAAGGATAATGAGATCACATCAGGCTGGGGTGATGAGGAAAGGTTTCACAGAGAAAGTGGAATTGAGCTTATTTGCAGAGGTTAAGTAGAATTTAGATCACCATTGTAAGCCCTGTAGGACAGGGCCATATCTGGCATTTCATTTATCTTTGGGTCCTCAATACACACTCAAATCCCTATTTCTTGTCACAGTTAAGGTCCCATGTAAAAGTAATCACTAGACACGAATTTGAAGACAAAAGTGCAAAATAATCTTTATAGATTGAATGAGCTTCCTAATCTTGTAAGAGTTTTAGTTTAATAGAGATACAGAAGGGCTCTGTTATTTCATTTATTTAGTGAATTCTCAGGAGAGGTAACTCCTTCTCCTAATATAGGTTAGGACCTTTTCTGAAATGTACAGCCTTGGAGAGTCGCCTGCTACACTGAGAGATTAAGTGATTTTCTAGGGTCACATCTCAAGGTGTCAGAAATGGGATATGATCCCAAGATTTTTTTTTCTATCATTAAGGTCAGCTTTCTATCCCTGATGCCATGCTGACTCTCATTTTTGGTTGACTGCATTTTAAAATCAGACACTTCTTTAGTGCTCTTCTAAAACATTTGTTGAAATATATCAGAATTTAGACAGGCATGGGGAAGCATCTATGCAAAAGTTAAAAGCTTTTTAAGACCATGAGTTGACCTGTTTGACTGGAGACAATATTTTCAGTTTGGCTGTAATGAGACAAAGAAGCTTGAAAAGATGAACCAGATTGCAGTTGAGATTATGGAAGGCCTTATGTTATGAGAGAGAGAGCTCTGATTTTATTTTGTAGAAAACAGAGAGCCTTGTAAGATTTTGGAGCAGTGCAATAGCAGGATCAGACCCCTGATTTTGGCACATGACTCTGAAAGAGGTGTGCAAAGGGGACAGACTAGGCAAGAGGCAATTTTAAAAATATAATTATTCATAAAAAAAATCAGAATAAATAGAAGGAAAATTAAAAAATGAAAACAAACTCAACACTAATATTTTCCATTTTATTGAATGAAATGGAGATGGACTGTATGTATGGTGGAGTTAGGTGCCCAAGATGACAGATAGTCAAGGCATGGTACTTGAGACACCCATGCTGTGCTGTGTTTCCATTAGCAATGGTTTGGGTCTGCTATGTAGTACACGCTAATTTGGAAATAAATGAGAAAACATCAAATGCACGTGCCATGTAGTGGGTAACTCAGGATAAGGCTCATAGCTTTTATTCCTCCCCCTCTCCGCTTAGCAGTTGTAGTTGGCACTTTTTGAAGTCTGGTTTGCCCCAGGATCCCCTCTACTGACTGCGACGATACCTTCTGTGATGTGCCCTAGCAGCTGGCTGAGAGATTCCCAGGGTGCATCTCAACAAGAAAATGCAAACCTGCTTGATGGAAGAGAGAGGCTATGGGGATGAGTCCATAGGGATGCAAAGCATAAGGTTAGGAAAGAACAGACAATCCAAGGCACGTGCCCAACACCAGTCTTATTGGTGCCTCTTGCTTTTTAGTTTGTTAAGGAACTATTACTTACAGACAACTATTAGTAACTGAGATGTCTGCTATGGTAGGAATCCCAGTTATCCACCATTCCTTTTCATTTCCTGTATTTTAGTTTCCACTATTTAATGAGGTCTTATTTAACACAGCATCTAGATAAATAAATTATTATCTTGCCAGACTTATTGAAAATATCCATTAATTAGTTTGAATTGGGAGGGAAAGTTTTTGTTTGTCCTGCAGCTAAACTGAGTCCAGCAGTAATCTCATAATCTCATTAGTTTTTAGCAGATGACCTTACCAACATAGCTTACAAAACCTAAAGGCTTCAGTTATTACTGATGGAGATAGATAGATTAAGGGCATCTCTTCTGATTTTTCTTTGAATCCCAAAGGATGAAGGGAAACTTAAATTCCTAGAAGATACCAGTATGGTGTTTTTTTTCCTTAGTCAAATTTGTCCTGAGAAGGGGATTTTCCACATATCTTTTGGAATTTTTTTTTATAATTTCTGAAGACATTAGAGGCATTCCTTACATAGTAAGTTAAAATGTCTGAAACATGTTTTGGGGTCTTTTCTAAGCATCAAAATTTGTGGTAGTTTGTATTAAGACACAGAAAACATATACTTTGTGCTATTCAGTTTTTATATTTATGTTATATTTAAATTTATTTAATTAATATCTATTTAGTTTTTATATGAGATTGGATGTATAAGTCTCTGTAACATAAGTGGTAAATAGTAAAGTAGACCTAGGGATATACAATTCATGGGAATTTTTTTTTAATTCATTAAGAAATACAGATTGTAAAAAACAATCAATTATACTGGAATAGTTATCAAAAGATCTTTAAAAAAGAAGTCCCCAGACCTAAGATTAAGAATGCCCCAGATAATAGGCACAGAGAGGCTGCCCCAAGAGTCAAGGGGATGTAGTTTCCAAAAATGCCACTGACATATACTGGTGACCTTGAGTAAGTAGCTTGGTCTCTCATACCACATCCTACCCTCTAAGACTATGAATTGCATTATGGGTGTGTTGATCCAAAAATCAAGTTTCCACATTGGAAGTGCCTTGTATCAGTGATGTCTAATTCAAATAGAAAATGCTATCTGAAGACCATATATTCACTCAGAAAACCACATGTTAACATTATTTATGTTTCATTTTATTTGTATTTATTTTCTTGAACATTTCCCAATTACATTTTAATGAAATTTCAGGCCAGCCTGAGTATTAAAAGCTGTATACCTAACAGAACCCTGCCTTTCATCAAACAAATCAGATCTTGGCTCTCATCAAAATCATTATAAAGCCATTTAACACTGAAGGTTAGTATCCACATGGATGCAAGTGCCTTCCCTCCTATTTACAGAATAAGGACAAAGAAAATCAAAATATATGTAATTTTTCCCCTTTTTTCTTTAGTGGGCAATGGCTTAGGATATAACCAGCCAAGTTGTCAATTACTGCAGAATTATTTAATCAATAAACATTTATTAAGTATCAACAACATTCCAGACACTGTGGTCATCATTGGGAAAATAATAACCAAAGTGTAAGTCATTGCCTTCAAGAGTCTAAAATTGTAACATTAGGGGAAACATTAGCTAGATAATGGATTGATCTAAAAGAGGTAACTAAATGAATGGATTGATAAATGATGTAGATAGATATGCACAAATACACATTTGTATTTGAGATATATAAGATATCATAAGAATTATAGACTTAGATTATGAGGAACTTCAAGGGACCATCATTTCCAGTGACTTCATTTTACAAATGAAGAAACTGAGGCTAAAATAAATTAAATGACTAGCCTATAGTTTTAAAACCAGTGACTGTGGGTAGTGTTTGAACCTAAATTCATCAAGTAGCAGTGGAGGAGGCAGTAACTGGAGGCAGTTCAGAAAAGACTTTAGATCTGAGGTGGAGTAGACCCAAGTTTTTAAGCAAAGTAAGGATAGAATATATATATATATATATATATATATATATATATATATATTTTTTTTTTTTCCTTTTTCATTGACTTTTATATAAATTTATTATTTTCTTCTCTTAAAAATTAAAAAAAAATATATAAGTTTTACTAGAATGCCAAAGAGATCCATCACACACACATACAAGTTTAAGAACCCCAGCTTTAGGGGTGTCTATTATTACTTTAATGGGATACGCCCTCTCAATGACTACTTCTTCTCTCAGATCATTTCAATAGCTCCTCAGTACATCTGAAGGGCAGCCCCATGGCTTGTATCCACCTCAGGAATCCCTGGGGTAGCTAGGGTCAATAGGATTGGCCCTAGGATAACTGCAATATTGCTAAAGAAACTGCCTAGGACTAGATAAGCACGTTAAAGTACCAAAGAGGAATACAGCTCAATGGGCAGTGAAAATCAATGAGGGCAAATTGGTCCATTTTTGCCTCACTGATCCTCACTGACCATTAAGTCCTATTTGCTGGTTCATGGCTGTTCACTTCATTTATTTTCTAATCCCCTTTTCACCCACTTGGCATCTCTCCAGGTTAGTGCAATCCTACTAATTGCAGCAGCCTGTTCCTGACTGCCTGTGACTGGGGCCTTATCACCTCATTACAGGGCCCGGACATAGAACTATACACTTGAAACCCAGCTTGAGGCCTGGTTAGTTTAGGATCAAGGCTTAAATCAGACATTATCTCACAGGCTCTCAGATCAGGGGACTTTCATGGGGGATAGCTGCTGGGACTTTGAAATGATTTTCCCTGCAAATTTTCATTGCCCTCAGAAGAGCCCAGGGAACTTGTGGCCATTTGTAAACTTCAGAGGAAATGGGGTAAAAGGAATGTTCTGTGGAAGGCAGGTGTCTTGGGAATTCTCTTCCCATACAAATCCCAAGCTGGATTTTTGGTTGTTTTGTAGAAATTAAGATTTTATAGTATATTGGATGGAAAGTTGGCATGAAATCCAGAAAGCCATGGGGTCAAATCCTGACTTAGCACCTACCTCATAGGATGGCTATGAAGATCTAAAAAGAAAGTATTTGTTAAAAGTGCTTGGTAGAATTCCTGGCACATAGTAGGTACTAAACAAATGCTTATTCCCTTCTCTTGAACCTTTTACTTTGACTCCTATAATCTCTGTGACCCAGAGTAATTCAATTAACCTCTGAGTGCCCTAGTTAATTCTAAGACTATAGGTTATAGCTAAAGGGCCTGACCTATACTAGTAAGAGTTTCCTCATTTGGGAGTTCCCTATACCAATGCAATCATAAGTTCATTTCCTATTCCTATACCTTGCAGTTTTTATTATTTTTAAAATTTTCATATCAAACTTTATTTCCAAATATTCTATTCCTTTCCTCTATTAAGAACCATTCCTTATAATAAATAATAAAAAAGAAAGAAGAAAAAAAAATGAAACAAAAGCTAATCAATATGGCAACCAAGTGTAATAGCATATGAAACATTTCACAGCCATATTTCCCTACCTTTACAAAGAAGCAGGTATATTTTCTCATTTCTTAAGAGAAAAGCTGAGTCATTTGTATTTACATAGTATTCGGTTTCAAAAAAAGATGCTCGGTTCTTCCAATTTTAAATTTTGTACTAAATTTATTATTTTGTTAATGGAGGGATTCTTTCTACCAATATAGATAGTCAACTACTCTTCAACTTATAGTCAATCAATCGACAAGTATTTATTAGACACCTATTACATCATAGGCACTGTGCTAAATACTAGGGACACAAAAACATTCCTGCTTATAAAGAACTTTCATTCTAATGGGAGAAACAAGTCTTAGACACTGAGAGGTTAAGTTGCTTGACTTGGGTCTTATGGCCAGCAAGTGTCTGAAGGAAGACTTGGACCTAACACTTCCTGATGCTAAGGACTATGTTTTTATATGCTAAATTCTGTTTTATATAATTTTGTAGGTGGAACAGTAGCGAATTGGACTTGCAGACAGGAAGACCTGAATTCAAATTTATCTTCAGACACCTACTAACTAAGTAATTCCGAGTTAATCACAACTTATCATGTGTGTACAATGCAGTGGTAGAGAACTGGACCTATAATTAGGAAGACTTGAGTGAACTTGAATTTTGAATCAGTTTCCCCTTTTGAACAATGAGAACAACAATGGAAATTACCTCCCAGAGTCATTTTGAGGATGAAGAGATAATATTTAAAAAGAGATTCGCAAACCTTAAAATGCCACATAAATGTTAGTTGTCATCATCATTATTAATATGGAATAAATGAAGGAAAATAAAGTTGAAGATGTTTTCTTCTGCAGTGGTATCTAAAAAGGGGGAATTTAGAAAAAAACATTCAAATATGATCAAGTTGAGGAGGAATATTTTTAAATCAAGTAACTTTTACAGGAGTATTCAAAGAAACTGAGCAGCCTTTAAAAAATTCCTCTTTCCATTATTTATTCTTTCCTTTGTGCAATACTTGCAGATTAGAAATAGAAGCCTTTTTTGTTTCTTTAAAGACTAATTAACTAATGATGTTGTCCACAAAAGTTATCAGTAAACTAGGGAAAGTTTTAAAAATAATCATTTCAAAATGAACCAGTTAAAATAAAACTTTCCATATTTGAATCAGCTCCCCAAAACTAGCCAGATTCCATCCTGATTACTGAATATCATGTGAGATAGAAAGCTACTAAGGTTTTATTGAGTGTTACTGAAGAATCTGAATCATTTCAATAACTACCATAGATACTGTAACAAGCAAACTGTAACTCTGGAAAGAATTAGGATCGTGATTTTGGCTTGGGAGATTGAGTAGTGGTGGTTGGAGATAGAGCACAATATGGTCCAGTTCTGGAGGAAAATTTGCCAGCCATTTCTACAAGGACAAAGAAAAGGATGGAGTGACTCTCAGATTTTATCATGAATGAAACTAGGCTCCATCTCACATTCACGTGTACAAATGCACATGTATATGCATACACTGACATGAGAAGCTTGAGTTTTCCAATAAGCCCAAAGCAACAAGCTTCAACAGCTCTTACTCTAGCTTCTAATCTTGGCCAGATTCCAATGGAAATAATTACATTCTGCTCACCTCCACTCCCCCTGCCGTTTCAATGGGATACAATGTTCATCTTCACTTTGGGCCCCAAACTGTCATGTTAGTGTTGTTGCACAGTGTTCAACCATTATTCCTGTTCACACCATATGTGACTTCATTTCCTAGCTGAGATAATCAAACTCCCCATTCACTGTTCCTTTCATTGGTTTTGGGATGCAGAACAGCCACATAAAAATACATAAGACTTGTCACCCCTAAAAAAATACTCATTAGTCACCTTTTTTTCCTCTTCCAATACTTATAGAATTTAAGACACCAAATTTTGTTTTTCCCCAGATAACACCCACCTTAACTTTTTACATAACTTGCTTTCCAAAACAAAACAAAAAATTCACTCATAATTCAACTCCTCCCTGAATTCCCATTGTGACAAAATTCCTCTTCCTTTTTAAACATAATTACTCTTCATTTTCATTCTGCTGCTATTGCCTTTCAGCTGCATGTTCAAAGCCCGTGTTATGTGGCTCTACATTTTTGTCTTTTGGTCTCAATAGTGGATATCAAGCTTCCCAGGGGCAAAACAACATTTGGCAATGTTTATCCTGCTACCCACCACTTTTCAACAACCATTTTCATTTCTGTCGCACAGAAATTCAATTGAGAATTATGAACAACTTTCACTCATAACTACTTAAAAAAGAAAAAAGAAAAAAATAAATAAAAGAACAGAACCTCAGTGGAACAACTAAAGGTTCTTTGGTTAATTTATGTGAGCACCTCTGCTCCTGCCCCTGTGAGGAGTAGGGACATGTGCAGTCCTTGGGTTATTCTCCTTTGGCAATTACACACCTAGAAATCAGAGTAGCTCATGCCCAGCAGGAAGTATCCAGAAGGCAGAGGCCATAGCCTCTCTGCTGGGACCAAGTTCATTAGAAGTATTTCTGAACCATTAGTTCTCCTGCCTCAAATCATTGAGATCTTAGATCTTGCCTACCTTATGAATAAACGCCTTCTGAGATTTAACATGTCATTAGGTGGGATTCTGATCTCTCCCTCTTTGAAGTATCCTATTTATGTTTATGGACTTATTTCTTCTTTTAACTACAAGGTAAACATAGTAAAGGTAGTGACCTTTTCATAATTTTTCTTCTATCCAGCATTTAGCAGTGCCAGGCATATAGTTTGATGCTTAGTAAATCTTTATGTCTTAATTAATGATTGACTGGTCTTTAATGACTATATCAAAAATGCTTGTTCATTTATAAGTTTTTAAAGAACTTATATTTTTCACACATATATTCTCTTTTTATTTCAGATAACTGCTTGTGCCATTTGTTTTATTTTGCCTGTCTTTATGTTCCCATCTATTAGCACAGTAACTAGCACCAAGGAATAATTTAATCAGTTCTTGCTGATAAACTCAGTATATGTTGTGGTTTTCTTAGTGGAGGTATTGGAGTGGTTTGTCATTTCTTATACAGATCATTTTAACAGATGAGGAAACTGAGGCAAACAGAATTAAGTGACTTGACCAGTCACATAGTAAGTGTCTGAGGTAAGGTTTGAACTCAGGAAGATGAGTCAAGAAGACTTCAGGTCCAGGAAATCTATTGTATCATCCCACTGCCCAATTGAGTATATACTTTTTCATAAACATACCTCTTTGGTTAGCATTTAAGACCCTTGATTGCAAGAATTGATTTTGGAGGGAAGTCTTTATATCCCCAATATAGTGAACCCTTAATGCATGCTTTTGTTGTTGGTGTTGGTGTTGGTGGGTGTGTGTGTGTGTGTATTTTAATTGAAACACTTCCTAAACTTTTGATTCTTTACCTCCTCAGCTAGTTAGACAAATAGACAGTGTTTCTTCCCTTGTATTTATTTTGTGTATCTTTATAAATATGCATCTTGTCTTTCTGATAAGAGTGTAATCTCAAGAGTAGATACTTTTGTTTTTGCCTTTTTTTCCATATCACCTTGACATATGGTATTTATTAAAAAGCTCCTACTAGATGCCAGCTCTGTTTAAGTACTGGTTATAAAAAAAATAAAAATAAAGAAAGAAAAGAATGAAACAATCCCTACATGCTAAGAACTTACACTCTAATAGCTAAAGCATATGAGTATAAATAGAATACATATAGATAGAATACATGTAGAATAAATATAAAATGAACAAAAACAAATTAGCTACACAAAATTGTTTGGGAAGGAGTGAGGTCCCTAGCAATTGGAGGAATCAGGAATATCTACATTAAAAAGGTAATTGTTGAGATGCATTTTGTAGGAAGAGAGGGAATCTGTGAGACAGAAAGGAGAAGGGGATGATTTGAATTATATAGGTCTGTCAGGGTAAAGCTAGGGAGGGAGAAGATAGAATGATCTGTAAGAGCAATTGAAAGAAGTCCACTTTGGCTGGACCACAGAGATCAACAAAGAGAATGATATTCAGTGATGCTAGAAAAATTGGTAGGAACTTAATAATTGCAGCCTGATTGATTCTATAATCAGGGTTTCCTGATGCTTGGTCCTGGTCCTTATCAAATGAACATCATTGCCAATATGGCTGATGAACTAGTCTTGGTGTGTTTCAAGAAGCCAAAGTTCCTCCAAGAATTGTTGTAGTCCAACTGGACCACTTAGATTAAAATGTCTGAAGCACTAGAAACATATTCTCCAATAAAGGGAATAGAACATATTGACTTTCTGGGGAAAAGAGGAAAAAATAACCCACACTGATAATAATTTATATGGTATTCCTCAGGATAATCTGAACATATAACAAAGCAAACATTGCAATGATACCTTTACCAGATGATATGGAGGTCTCTCCCCTCAGAGATAGCCACGATCTTTTTTTTAAATAAAAGGCTTTCCTTCTGTGCTAACTTCTTACATTATTGAGTTTCTTGTGTGAATTTAAAGTGTATCGATCCTTAAATAGTGAGAATAAAGTCTCCTTGCCAGGCAAATTTTGGACTATGGAATGCAAAACTGGCCCTGATATTAAAAAAACAAAAAAACAAAAAACAAATGAATAGAAGCTTGATTTCTATGAAACAAGGTCAATTCTGAGGTTTGAAATTCTAGATGTGAAAGTATATTATTTTAAGACAAAATATGCTAGTCAAGTGAACAGGGAGCTATATAGGCAATCTAAGAGTGAGGATTCCCGTACATGGTATAAGGAAGAGAGAGACATAGCTTAAACATTTTTGCAAATGTGATATCTATGATCATAAACAGAACGAACATATGCCCAGGAGGCATGTGAGAGGGAAAATATCATTGCTAACTCATGGAAAATAAATTGAGAAAGATCTTCCAGAAAGAAATTATAGCTGGTGGTATATTTTAGTTATCAAACAATAAGTAAAACTGATAAAATGTAGTTGCTATAATCAGAGAAGGACATGACAAAATAAATAGTATTTTATTTTTAATTTGACATTTTATATTATTTTCTTTTTAGTCTAACCTCTGAATCAAACACCTAGAAGAGAAAAAAAATCCCTATGTTATTTCACCTTTTTTTGATATTGATTAATCTATAGATCTCATTAAATAAAAAAAAAATATATATATATACATCAAATAAAAATTTGGGATATAAAAGAGAGATTTCTTTAGATAAATCTCCCCCAAATCTGGCAAAACAAAAGTGAACTATATTCATATTATATTCATATTAATTTTTTCTTCAGAATTCCAGAGAAACAAAGAGGGTCCTATCTAGACATAGAAAGGAATATATATATACATATATATATATATATATTCACACATACACATGCATATATATATGTATATATGTATATGTATGTATATGTTCTCAAACATTTAGGTACTGAGAAACTTCTTAGGCTTAACAGCCCAAGGGAAATCTTACCTGATATGATAAAAGAAAGCTTAGTGGAAGATTTGAAGAGAATTCTTTACAAGCTTTCTAGCTTCCCCCTGAACCCCCAACAATTTCAAGATTCATACAACTGGGAATTTTTTTTTAAAGCACACAATTACAATTTTAATAAATGTGCTCATGAATACATTTGCAGAATTAATTACATTACATTTTATTTCAGAGGTGTAAACAATTTGACAAATGCACAAAGTTTTATAAAGCCAAAAATAAAATAAACTCAAAACTTAAAGCCACCTTAAAGTGATTGTTGAGGTTTATGTTTTTTCAGTTAAAAATCTGAAAGTTTCCAAGGATTATAAGCAACAGCTTTATATTTTAAAAAATCATTTTGAACTATAGACATGGGAAACATATCTAAGAATACTATTTTCATTCCCCCCCTTTCTCTTGGTTTTTCCTTTTTTCTGTTCTGATTTTTCTTTTACAAAATGACAAATATAGAAAAAAATCTCTCTCTCTCTCTCTCTCTCTCTGTGTATATACATATATATATATATATATATATATATGTATGTATGTGTGTGTGTGTATTATATATATATATATATATATATATATATATATATATATATATATATATATATATATATATATATATAAAATCTCCCTCCCAAGTCAAAATTCACTCACAGAAAATACATAGAAACACATTTGCTGCATCTAGGACTGTGTATGTGTTTATGGTTCTGCATTTCTAGTCTTTGATTGTGTTGGGAACATGTGGAAGTCTTGTTCCATCCTCAGTTTTCCAAAGCTGTAATAATTCATCACTTCTTTGATTAATGGTCTGAGATCTTTCAGAGTTGTTCCTTCTCACATTAGAGTTATGCTCATAGTGTAAATTATTTTCTGTGTTCTGCTCACTTCAATCCATATGAGTTCATATAAACCTGTCTTTTCACCACCATCCCCAAAATCAGGACTCATTCAGTTCATACAATGTACCACACACTAGGCTACTGCTAGGGATAGAAGTAGAAGAAATGAAATTGACTTTCAAGGAGGCTGTATTTTAATGAAAACAACAAAAAGTACATATATAAATATATAAAACACCAAAATAAAGTGAATACATGCAAATATATGCAAAGTAGTTAATACCAGGTACTTTGCAAGGAAAAGGATTAGTTAGAGTAGGGGGATCAAGAAAGGTTTTGAGAAGATAGTACTTCATTACTTTCATATACCATAATTTGTTTCGCTATTCCCCAATGGATGTGCACTGACTTCATTTCTAGTTTTTTGCCACTAGAAAAAGACTTTAAAGGCTATTTAGTCAGACTATCCTCTCCCATTTTACAGATAAGGAAGTAAGATCAAGTCATTCATCCAGAGTGATACTACAAATAAGTATGTGTTGTGGGATAAGGATGCCATTTTTTCTGATTATAAATTCAACATTCTATCTTTTCTTCTACATTGCCTTTCAAAGAGGAAGGACCTGAATTTAATTCTGCTTCTTATGCTTATTCTTTATGCAACCATGGGCAAAACTTTTAGCACTGTGGACTTAATCAATTCTCTATGACTATAAGTTATAGACCACTGAGATTTTAATTGGAAAACAGAATGCCCATACCTAGTCAAATTATGGGGCTCTTGACATAAGTTCCTTGAGATGTCATGTTATAGTGTTGTAAAAAGAAAACTGTTCTTGAAATAAGACTTTTGTTTGAGCTAAATGTGATCTCATGGAAGCTATTTATCCTTTTTGAACATGTTTCCTTATCTAGGAAATAACAATAATCATATTACTCTAATATGTGCTATAGGCTGTTATGAGAATCAAATTCCCGAAATGGAATGGATTTCCTCTGAAAGTAATGAGCCTCCCATCACTAAAGGCCATAGGATTGTGATTATTATGATTATTAGACATAATATGTACATTGCTCTTGGCATGTTGGTTTCCATTTATATTGTGATAGCCATGAGAGCAGCAATTATTCTTGCTTTTCTATGTTTCCCCAGTACTGGCTTTTACTGAATTCTTGTCTACTTGATTTGAAGAAATTTGGGATTCTGAAAATTAAGTGACTTGCCAAAAATCATATAGATATGAATGACATGAGCAGAAAATAAATTTATGACTAGTGACCCTAAACGTATAATTTTTTCTGATATCAAATGATTCTGTTGTGGGGGGAGGAAATAGTCATGGTGGAAAGGTACATTGCCCATAGTTCTCCATGGAATTATATATCTAAAGCTAGAAGGCATCTAGTGAAATCATCCCTTTCATGAATGAGGGAGCTGAGACCAAGGGGAAGTATACCATTCCTATTTCAAGTAATTATTCTTTCTCACTATTGCTATTTCTCTGCTGCTGAAATCTCTACCCAAGTATCATTAATACCTTCTAAATTTGATTCCATCTAAATTTGGTATCCAAGTGTAAAGCCCTATCATTTTATACAAGGTACCTTGTCACATTCCTGAAGCAATGACATACATGAAAGAAGGGTTTGAAATCAGAAGACCAGACTACAAATCCCAGTCCTACTATTTCCAACTTGTGTGAGTGATCTTAGGCACATTGCTTAACATCATTCTATCTCAATTTCCTCATATGTAACATGAGAAAGTTGGCCTAGATGATTGGATGATCTCTAAGCTCTTTTTCAGATCAAAGTCTATGCTCTTACTGATTTCACAGAAAACATACCCCAGTGTCTTTGTTCTGTTATTTACATGGTTTACTTAATCATTTGCAGTCTTCAGTAGGCATGCTACTGAAAATAAAGATGGTCTTTAAAAAGATGCTTAAGAGCAGCTAGATGATCTAAGTGGGTAGAGTACTAGGCCTGGAGTCAGGAGTTCCTAAGTTCAAATCTAGCCTCAGATACTCAGATACAGCTTACTTTGACTCTGGGCAAATTACTCACTCTCAAAAGCCTCACAAATGAAGAAAATAAAGATACTTGCTACACACAGTAGTCACTTTTTAGAGATTTAATCTGTCTTAATGTGTTCTATATTGGATCCAATGGTCATTTCTGGGGGGAAAGAGGTAGTCATGGTGGAAAGGTACATTGCCAACTGTTCTTTGTGGAATTGTACATTTAAGGTGAGACTAATTTCAGGCGCTTTTCAGCGTAGATGAGAAAAGAATGAATCCCCATACTTCCCATGAGGGACAGATGGTCATTAGATTCTAAGGGTCCCTGGTATCTTTCACCACCTGTTTTCTTTTACTATAGGCAGCTATAGAATCTTTATTCTGGTTTCAGTTTAGGGTTCACTATATTTGTTCAATAAGTGCCAATTACTGTAAATCCAGGACCACTCAGTTCAGTGTTTTAAGTACCAAAGTTGTCATCAAGTGGGGTCATTTCCCTCACTGATGCAGATTGCAATACCCCTGTGCCTTGGTCTAACAGAGCTGCTTTATAGAAGAAACATTTATCACTCTCTGGCCAACTTGGTGATGAGCTGCTCCCAGACTTACTGGGACAATTCTGGGCAAGAGACGTAACAATCCATCACCAGGACTGCATGAAAGCCTTCTTAGGTTTGTAATACTTGCTAAGAGCTCACCTTTAGCTGCCCTGCCTTTGGGATCTACAATCATCCCTTAAGGAAGCCTCATTTTATTGAGTTTCTGCTTGCCAGACCTTCACTTTTAAATAAAATGGTTAATAATTCCTCTGGTGTATTTGAGATTTTTAAAAGCATTTTTTCCCAATCTCGTTTAATATGTGTTTAATTTAATATATTAAATCTTAATTTAATATTTTATAATTTGAGCTAATATATTTAAAATGCATCACATCTTAATTTTATATATTCAATCACAGTTTAATAAAGTTTCCTTTTAACATCTTGATTAAAAGGACTGGTGCACAGTAGTTATTCCCTTCAATTAAACTCCAAGCGCTGTTTTCTCAGTAGGCTCCATCATTTCATCAAGGACTAGTAGCTTCACAGACCAAGGTAGAGACAGAAGCCCCCTGGGGATTCAGGGGTCAATTTCACTGCAGAATTTTTACAGTAACCTAATAGGTTATGTGCCAAGAATCTCCTCTGCCCAGGTGAGATGGAATATTCCCACTAAAAAGAATTAGGAAGGTTGGCCAGACTTCATTTGACCAAATACTCCTCTTTTCTCAGATCTATTCATTTACTAGTCATATGAATGTCAGCCTGTCATTTATTGCCCCCACCTCAATTTCTATATCAGTAAAATGATTAGGCTAAATGCCCTTTAAAATTCATCTTTAGAACTATTCAGTAGAAAGAGTGTTGGCCCAGGAATCAAGAAAATCTGAATTTGAATCCCATATACACTGCTCACGAACTGGGTAATCTTGGGCAAATAACTAAACCTCACTTAGTTTTGTCTTCATCATTTGTAAAATAGCAATAATAATAAAACTTCACAAGATTGTAATGAGGATCAATTGTCATAGCATATATAAAGCACTTCAGAAAACATAAAGCACTATAAAATGCTAATTCTAGGGGCGGCTAGGTGGCATGGTGGATAGAGCACCAGCCCTGGTCAGGAGGACCTGAGTTCAAATCTGATCTCAGACACTTAATACTTCCTAGCTGTGTAACCCTGAGCAAATCACTTAACCCCAATTGCCTCAGAAAAAAAGAAATTCTAATTCTAATAATAAGTATAATTATAATGATTATTAATTACTGTTATTATCCCATGTTTCCACCCCTAAATCAAGTTACATTCTTGAATTTTTAAAGGGCAGCAAAGACATATATAGAAGTCCTTTTTTAGAAAGCTAAAAAATCCCACATCAAAAGCTATTAAAAAAAAAAAAAAACAACAACAACACTGAAAATCCTCAAGACATACATGCAGACCTTATGCTGTGTCTGAGCTATCTTATTCTATTGGAGGTTTCTGACCAAATGATAAAGAGCAAGATCAGTAGTGCTTTTCAGAATTATAACAGGAGAGAGAGAGAGAGAGAGAGAGAGAGAGAGAGAGAGAGAGAGAGAGAGAGAGAGAGAGAGAGAGAGAGAGAGAGAGAGAGAGCAACAGAGAGAGAGAAACAGAGAGAGACAGAGAGAGACACAGAGAGAGAAGCAGAAGAGAGAGAAAGAAAGAGAGAGAGAAAGAGAGAGAGAGAGAGAGAGAGAGAGAGAGAGAGAGAGAGAGAGAGAGAGAGAGAGAGAGAGAGAGAGAGAGAGAGAGAGAGAGAGGAAGGGAGAGAGAGGAAGGGAGAAGGAAAGGAAGGTGGGAAGGATGGAAGGGAAAAGAGGAGAGAAAGGGGGGGGGGAAGACCTAAATCAAGGTCAAGAAATATAGATCATGAGCCAAGGACCAGGATTTTCTTTGTTCACAAGGAGCTAAAATCTGCAGCTAAATTTAGGACTTTAGTAGTACTTTGTTGAACAATTTTATAATCGACCAAGATCAAGAAGGACAAATCAAGGTGAGCAAATCTCCCAAGAGACTGGCAAAAAAGCAAGTGGCAGCTGGGATGCTGTAGGGCTCACAGCACTTGCCCTATAACACCAATGGAGGGCAAGCTTATCTTTCACCTAAAGAGTTGACTCCCTGACACCCCTGCTGATTTATCACTGGCACCCTTCACTATGTCTTCCTTTCTTAGATTCCTCTAGTAACCTGAAAAAGAGTTTGGATCTCTTTTTTATTTGTTTATTTCTTTGGTTTTTTTCCCTCTCATTATTCTCCATAGATACAACAGACAAGTGTTTGGATTTTTTGTATGTTTGTTATTGTAATATTTTCCATAGAATCACAGACCTTGGATCCCATTTAGTTCAACTCATAGCTGCAAAAGAATCCCTGGGAATGTGGTCATCCACATCACAACATGAGTTGAAGACTTGCCAGTCAAGGGAAAGAAGCAGCTCATTTTACTTTTGTACAGTTCTAATTTTTAGGATTTTTCTTCTTAATATAGCATTTATATAGCATTATAGCATTTAAGGTTTTGTACAGCACTATTACATACTATCTAATTTGATATAGCAATACTTAGTAGGAGGTAACATAATTTCCCTTTTTTATTAATGAAGAAATTGAGGCTGAAAGATGTGTCTTTCTTGGCTCATATAGCTAATAAACATCCGACTCAAAATTTTACCTCTGATCTTCCTGATTCCAATTGCAGGAGGATACTTATTTAAAGTGCCTCATCTCCTTCCAATCAGTTCATAACAACTCTAACATTTGCTTCTTTGCAACTTTACTTTTTGTTCCTTGTGCAACCAAACAAAACAAAGAGTTCTCAGCTGTATTGGGTGGCAATCCAATATACAATTTGGTTTCCAATATTTTATTTATACTTTGGTCACTCTACATTTCTTTCTGGACCAAATCATTCAAAGAAAATCTTATAAATTTTGAATTTGAATATAAACTTTATAACACACTTTCTTCCTAAAAGTCCTAAAAGTATATGTAACAAAGGTCTTACATATTAATCCTGGAATTGTATGTCAAATACAAGTCATAAAATCATAGATTTAGAAATTGAAGGAATTTTCCAGACCAGTGCCCTCATTTAACAGATGAAATTGAAGATGAGTGAGATTAAATGCTCATCCACACACAAGTAGCAAGTATCAAAGGCAGAATAAAAACCCATGTTTCTATATATTTGTTGCATGGACTCTATAGAACAACACTTCCTTGGGGGAAAGAATGACTTAAGTTTTAGATATTAGAACAATTTTGGTCAAAGCATGACTTGATTTGACAAATCAAGATCTAAATACTCTGACCACAAATATGGGGAATTCAACCCCTTATTCCCTTGGGTCTTGGATAGGAAATCTTTTCCCTATCTAGCAATCCAAGCTATTTCCCCCTAGGTCAAACATTTTGCCTCCAGAATTATCTTTTGGAGCTCTCAGTGATTCAGTCTTAGATGACTTCTCTTTTTTCTCTACCTATTGCCCTCTGTTTTTGGTTGGGTAGTTTACAGCAAAGCAACTATTATATGGATTTGCTGATATGTTTCTTGAGCTCTAGTTTTGCAACATCACTGATGAACATTTCAGACCAGTCCTATAGGCATGACAAACAACACATTCAAAACAAAACTCATTAATTTCCTTTCTACACTAACCTAGTCCCCTTCCAAATGTCCCTGTTTTTGTCTATCATTCATTTCATTTCCTAAGTTCACAAATTCAGAATCATCCTTCACTGATTTTTCTCCCTCAATCCACATAGCCAAACCAATGGCTAACTAGCTCCACCATCACTAATTAATTACTTTGTGTACTTATACATGCACTTGTCTCTCTGATAGAGGTCAGAAGCTACCCCCTGGTTTTGTCTAAATGATGCACTAAATCAGGTTGAGGGAGTAAGTGGCAGAACTTAAATCCATCAGTGAAATAAAAATTGTCTATTGTAAGAACATGAAAACTCGCTAGTGCAATAGGCAGATGTGACCAATTTGTTCCAAAGGGTCATGAAGGCAGCAGAATCAGGTGCTTTGTTGTGTTTGAGTTTGGTCAAACATTCAAGATGTATAAGTCATCCAGTGCATCCATTGCAACTATAACCAGTTGACTTGAGTTTTATCTTGCCTCTGGACTCTGATAATTCAGGAAGAGTGAGTGAGGCTGACTTTACACAATTGTTTCAATTAAAGGCATTTAAATGTGAATCAAAAGACAAACATTTTCAACTTTACTATTTCATGATTGTGGTATTTTGCTTTTCAGCTATTTTATTATTTCATTGTTCAACTATTTTATTATATTGATATTGAATATTTTACTTTCCTATAGAAATGGGCTAATGATGAAGCAGCAAGTTCAGATACATTAGGAGCTATAGAAGCAATCCTGCACATAGGTGTCCCTGAGGTTAGGGTCATCTCCTCACAGGACTAAATCAGCAATAGAATTCAGCAGTCCCCTGAAAGAATGAGCAGCCTTTTGAATTACCACACAGCTCACCTTCTGATAAGAAGAGGCTAGAAAAGGTGCCCTAAAATTGTTTCAACAAATCCTGACCTGCTTTCTGTAGTAGATGGGGATCTCTGAAATCAACACACACACACACACACACACACACACACACACACACACCTCAAGATCATTGCTATGTACACATAATTATAGACAACACAACATTCAGTAGACCTGAAAGATGTCAGACAACTCAACAGGTATCACATCCAAAAAGCATCCCTGAGTGAAATAAGGCTGACAAATGAAGGCCAGCTTACTAAATTTAGAACCAGATATATGTTTTTCTGGTCTGGTCATTATGATGAGTGATGTAAAGCACATCTAGATTTTATAATCATAGCTAATCTAGCCAACAAGCTTGTATGTCTACCTAAACGAGTAAATGACAGCCTCATGACAATGTATTGGTCACTTGCAGGAAAGTGCCATACCATCATCATCAGTGCTTATGTTCCCATCATGATGAAAAGAATGTGAAAATGGTGAATGTCTCATAGTGCTGGACCAACAGGAGTCTTATTCTATTCAAGCTAAATATTCACACTAAATAAAAGTGGCAGCCCCAAGGAAAGATGACTGTCACACATTCAACTTCAACAGATTAGAACATTTTTCTGTGGGTGAACATCTTGTTCTTTCTTGGAGAGAAAGCTGAATCAAGATTCGGTTAGCAATAGTGGAGCAGAAAAAGAATGGGCAGCTTTCAGAGATTTGGTATATAGCTCTGTGTTTACTCATTTGAACCAAAAACACTGACAAATATCAGGATTTGTTTGATGAAAATGATGGGGAAATTCAGAAGCTATCAAATGAAAAAAATGAGAACACAGATTTTACCAGAACAATAGTTCATCTGTCTCAAAGAAAGGTGCATTTCACTCCACCAAAAGTAAAGTGCAAGTGAAACTTTGAGAGATTCAAGATAACTTGCTCAAGAAGAAGGCAAATAAAATTCAGTTTTGTGCCTAGAGTAATAATCCAAAGTACTTTTACAATGCTTTGAAGGCAAGTTATGGCTTAAAGACTTATGATGCATCTCAGCTATTCAGCACTGATGAAGCCACACTGAAGAGTGCTAAGAACATGATCCCGGAGAGAGGTACTGAATATCTCTATAGTTTAGTTTTCTCAACAGACTGTCATCAATCAATTCTGAAGTCACTGATTATATACCGCAGGGTGACATCAATCCCTCCCTAGTTGAACTTCCAACTGAAGAAGTTTGGAATGCCATTAGACTTTTTTTTGTGTGGCAAAGTGCTTGGTGCTTATTTCATTCCAGGAGAAATTTGCAAAGTAGGGATTCACTATGTATACAAAAGCTGACTAAAATCTTCTGAATTACATGGCAAGAGTAAATTATTTCTCAAGTATTCAAAGATGCTTTCACTGTTGATTTCTATAAAAAGAGGAACTAGGTTATCTTGTGACCATCACAGGATGGTCTTCTTTCTTAGTTATTGACAGCAAAATTCTTGCCAGAATACTCCTTAATTGGCTAGTCTTTCACTTGGAAAATGGTCATCTACCCAAGAACCAGTGTAGTTTCAGAAAGGGCTGAGAATAGTCAACATAGTGTTTGTGACCAAAAAACACCAGGAGAATTGCAAGGAACAGAATAAAGTTCTGTAAACAGCTTTTCAATTTGATTCAGGCTTTTTATATGGTCACGTATGAATCAGGTTTATGGAAGATTATGGTCAAATTTGATTGTTAGGAGTTCATCAGTACTGTATGCCAGTTTATGATGGTGTGCTTGTATGGGTTCTGGATAATAAAAAATTATACTTTCTTAGTCACCAATAGGGTAAAGTAAGGCTGTGTGCTTGCTCTCCTTTTTAGCATGATGTTTTCAGTAATATTGTTAGATACCCATGAGGATAAAAATGACATCAAGGTCAGCTACCACACTGATGGTAATTTATTTAATTTTAAAAGGCTACAAGCCAAGACTAAAATGAAGGGAGAGTTGGTGTGTATTTTTTTTTAATTTGGAAATGATTGTGCATCCTCTGAAGCTGAGATGCAATGGGGTATGAATCAATTCTCTGCCACTTGTTCCAAATATGGAGAGATTCTCCACCATCAGTTATAGCAAATGGAAAATTTTTGAATGCTGTGGACAAGTTCACTTTTCTTAACAGCATACTTTCCATTGATGTCCACATTGATAATGAGGTCGACATACTCAGTGCCAAAGCTAACTCAGTATTTCCAAGACAGTATAGGATAGAAGAGATATTGACTACTACAAACTGAAGGGCTATAGAGCTGTTATGAGGATCTCATTGCTGCTTCCCTGTGAAACCTGGGCAATCAATCAATACCATGGAAGAAAAATAAGTCATTTCCCTTTGAATTATTTTGGTAAGATTCTGAAGATCATTTGGCAAAATCAGCTACCAAAACTGAGATCTTTCTTGAGCTTAACTGCCAAGCATTCGACCTCTAATGCAGAGAGTGAAATTCCAATGGACTGACCATGCTGTTTGAATGCCAAACATGTTTGCCACATCTTCCTTGTGAAAAAGACTTTTATAAAGAACTTACACATGGAGGCCAGAAGCAGCAACACATACACTTTCAAGGTCTCTGACCTTGAGTATCAATTGTGAGACATGGAAGACATGATATAGGACTATCCCATATGGCATGAGTGCATCAAAGAAGAAACAGTGCTCCTTGAGCAAAACATACTCAACTCAAAAGAAACGTAAGATGCACAAATTTGGAGAATGAATCATCTTTCCAGATGGTCATATGGACTATTTGTCCTTGAACTGTGGTAGCTTCTTCATAGCTTGTATAGTTGGACACCCTACACTGATGTGGACATCTTAATGTCATTTTGTTTTTCTTTGATTATGAAGGGCAAAAATAATTCTGAGTGCTTAGAACAATTTCTGAAGAACTTAGTAAATGCCTTCTCTTGTACAGCTGTTCTCTCTCTCTCTCTCTCTCTCTCTCTCTCTCTCTCTCTCTCTCTCTCTCTCTCTCTCTCTCTCTCTCTCTCTCTGTTTCTCTGTCTCTCTCCCCTCTCCAGAATGCTTAAGTAACTTCACTAATGTCACATAGGTAGCACATGCCAGAGCAAAGCTTAAAGTTAAAATAATTATCAGGTATTAATTACAAATACATTACAAATAAATTACAAATTACTCTTTCTTCTACACCATGTTGATGTACAACACCTTCTAAGAGAAATAGAATAAAAATATAGGAAAAAGTCATCTAGTACTTGAAACTTCTGATTCCATTCCCTTTTACTCTGGTCACAATTCTTAAGACCTCAACTATTCTCTTGAAGTGCTTGAAGCGATATCATGTAATCTTTACAGTCGGAGATCATGGGGCCTTTTTCAATTTACAATTCAATAAGATGTGGCTAGAAAATAGAAACCAGTACAGTTAACTGTAGATGAAATAAATTATAATATCTTTTAAAATTAAATTAGAAGCATTCAAGCTCAGGATGGACTGAAATTAGTGATGAAGATTAAAGAAGGGACATAATTGATACCACTAGTAAACTGGCAAATACAATAATCATAACTGTAATGATCTACTCAAATCCTAATGCCTGCTGTTTTCTCTACCAAAAAGAATGATTTTTGAATTGAAGCTAGGACAGAAATGATTAAGAGACTGTAGAAACCAAAAGTAAGCAGAAAAATGGTAAGAAAGTTTCTAATTGTTCTCAATAAGTTCAAGTCACCAACCACAGAGCTGCATTTGAGAATTATCATTTATTCACCTAATATGTATTGTGTCTAATATGCACCATGTATAATTTTGGATGTTGTTGTTGAATTGATCCATTGTGTTCAAATCTTTGTGACCCCATTTATAGTTTATTTGACAGAGTCACTGAAGAGATTTGCCATTTCTTTCTCCAGCTCATTTTATAGATGAAAAAACTAAAGCCAACAGGATGAGTGACTTGCCCTAGGCCATATAGCTAGTAAGAGCCAGGGGCCAGGTTTTAACTCAAGAAGATTAATTTAACTTTCAAAATGTTAAATAACTATAAATTTTAGACAACAAAATGAAAATGTAACAGTGTTTGCAGTATTTGGGTTCTGATTCTTCTTTCTTAACTTAGACATGTCTACTTCATTTTAAACTCTTTTGCCATGATAAACAGATAAGAAAAAATAAAGAATATTCAAATACAATACCAAGAAATTTCCAAAAGTAAAATAGGGGCAACAACTGTGTTGGTTGGGGTAAGGAAAGCACTATTATAAGAAAGAGGCATGAGTTTGTCCTTGAAGAAAGATAGCAGTTCCAAGAAGTAGAATGTTGAAAGATTGGCTAATGTGATTGCTGAGTCAAAAATCTGGAATTAGATTGTACGGAGTGAGAAAAAAATAAAACAAATAAATAAAGAAATATGATGGAATCTTCAAAATATTGTCTAGCAAAACTGACGAACTTGGAAATTCTTGGCAAATTACTAGGTTATATTATTAAAGCAGAGATTTGTAAAACATAAAATTAAGTAAATACTTATTTGGTTTCTTAGGAACAAATTAAACCAAGCTGACATGAGTTTTGTTTTATTTTGTTTCTGTTTGATTTTCATAGGGTTACTGATCATAATAATTATCAGTGAAGGATCTGGAGATCACAGCATGTATTTATTGAAGGAAGAAATGGTGTGTGATCTCGAGAAGAGTTGGCTCAGTGGCAATGTAGTCTTTTATTCAATAAGATGCTACATGAAATAATAGCTGGAGAGCTGGCCTCAAAAGCCAAGAAGGATTAAAGTTATACTTCTGGTACACACTGATTAACTCTGGACAGGTATGCTGAGAAATTCTATATGACTGCAAGTTCTAGAAAAGGTGCTGACATCCCTCTATAAAGGGAGTTTCCTTACCTAAAACATCTTGATTTAAAAAAAAAATCACATATCCAGCCCCCTATTATTAATAAATGTCTATTAATAATAATAAACTAAAAGCTGAAAACTTCACTGAGATCTTTGGGACATTTTGTAAAATGTTCTAATAATTGAAAAACACTCACAACAATGCTGTGAATTATATAGATCAGTGTAATTATCCTCATTTTCCAAATGATAAAACTTAAGGATTAGATGACATTTTCATAGTTGCTGAACTTGTCAAAACTTCTTAGCACTTAGAAATATCCAAAAGTATTAGGACCCCTCAAGAGGTTTTATGTTATTCCTCCCTTAAGATCTTCAAGTAAGGAGTTAGGTGACCCCTTTGTCGACTATGTTGTAGAGGGAATTCATGTTCAAGGATGGGTTGGATTTTGAAGGCTCTACAAACTCTGACATTCTGGGATTTTGAGACCAATTTTTGTCCTTTCACTTCATTCTGATGATTGCCTTTTCATTCTGAGCTTTAGTTGTCCAGAGACTTTTCTTACAGGAGTATATGTCATGCTTTAATATTCATCCTCTGTTACCTGCCCTGGCTTCCATTTTCTGTGCATGATTGTTTAAAAAGATACTTGGGTAAGTTGTCAAAGAACAGGAACAGTTTAAAAAAAATATTAGTTATAAATGACTACATAGAAATATGTTCCAAATCATTAACAGTAAGAAAAATGCAAATTTAAAAAAAGACAACAAAAAACTATGATGTTTTACTTCATACCATTCAAACTAATGAAGATGCAAAGAAAAGATCTGAATCTGAATAATCATTGCTGAAAGAATCATAGAGAGACACACAAATATCTTATTGGTAGAACTGAGAAGTGACATGATTCTTCTGGATATTATTATGTAATTTTTCAAGAAAGTGACTAAGCCATCTATATGCTTTGACACCTTTACTCCTATTACTGGAATATATCCCTGGGGAAGTTTAATAAAAGAAAAAAAAACAGAAACAGAAATAATGGTCAAATGTATAAAAAATAATTAGAGCAACACCCTGTGTTAGTGAAGAACTAGAAAAAAAGGATGTTTATTGACTGGGAAAAGGCTGAAAAAAACCCCAGTGGCATATAAGTAAATGGCAGATTATTCAGAAATAAAGGAGAAATGTGAGAGACTCAGAGAAACATGTGATGATTTAATATATCAATACGGAGGGAAATTAACTGAACCAAGAAAATAATATACACGACTTTAAAAATGAAAATAGGATGATCATTAAAAGGATATTGAACCCTTGGGCTATGTGCATCAGAAAGTAAAGTGTATTGCCTCCAACCTTACTCTTCTTCCTTTCTCTACCTTCATCTTCTCCCCTTCTCCCTAACTGAAAAGAAGAAAATCTCTACCTGACCAATAGAATCATCATGGCTATCCCTTTCTTCCCTCTCAGAATGACTCTTCTTTAGAGTTACCATTCTTCCCTGATAGAAACAAACCTATGAAATCCTTTGTGTCTTTCTACCCAAAAATCTAGGGCACAGTGAGGTTATGTCCAGATTTCCTTTTTTTTTTTGTCTCAGTAGTTCTAAGGTGAAATGATCAATTTCCTTCAGAGTAACTATACTTTTTGCATCAATCATCAATTCCTATTAATTGTAGAGAACCAGTTCTAGAACAGAATACGTACATATAGGGTGTACACACTACACTACACATATACATATGGAACACACATATGAACACATGTGTTGTATTGTGTATTTATGTATATGTACATATACACAGATATAGTCATACACATGTATTATATAGAGGGAGCTAAGTGGCACAGCAGATGGAGTGCTGAGCCTGGAGTCAGAGACACTTGAGTTAAAATCCTGTCTCAGATGCTTTCTAGCAGTGTAACCCTGGGAAAGTAATTTAACCTTGATCCTTAGCTATAAAATGGGGATCATAGCATCACCTACTTCAAGGACTCAAATAAGATAATTGGAAAGCATTTAGCATAATCCTTGGCACATGGTAGGGGCTATATAAATGTTTATTCCCTTTCTCCTTTCCCTTATGTAGGCATTGCAAATTAACTTGCTAGGAATAAGCACTGTACTTGTGATTTCATTGGTATATATAGTTCTGAGGTAAGAACCTCCCTTTATCATTGAAGGTTGACAACCTACTTGGAAATGAATTATATCTAGAGAAAAGTGATTCTCCCCCAAAAATTAATTATGAGACATTTGTCCCCTCACCCCGGGCCTGCAATTCATTTTGCACATGTGTTGTTTCCCCCATTTAGAATGTGAGCTTGAGAGAAAGGACAGTATTTAGCACAGTAATTGCTTAATAAGTGTTTATTGAATTAAATTGCATGGAATCTGACAGACTTGTCAGAACACTTAGATTTAGAGTCAGGAATGAAATCCTGAGTCAGACAATAATCATGATTATTCTGAGCTAAACCTATTTGTGCCTCAGTTTTCTCATCTGTAAACTAGAGATAATAGTGACACTAAATTCACAAGAATGCCATAGGAATCAGACATAATGTAGAAAAAGGGCTTTGCAAGTCTCAGAGCATTATCTAAATGTGAATTCTTTCCATATACCACTTAAAAATGTGTGTCTAAAAATGAGTAATATTTAAGCGGAAAAAGAACATTAAAGCCCCAGTGTGGGTTCTAGTTTCTTTATTCTTTATTACATAAATTAAGACATTATTTGGTCTGATTTAGAAGCACTATTAAAATACTTAAGTGTCTTAAATCTTTTATATTGGAATGGAATGATGAAGGGAGATAGTTTTAGCTTTCCAGAATGCTTCCTGCCCTAGGCTTACCATCATCAACCACAAGAGCTGAGTCTTTTCATACTTGGCCTTTTCATTCTTGGGTCTTGGTTGCCTAACCAAACAGTGAAAATGAAAGAGGGGAAAAAATCCTAATAGACCATGGCTCTTTGAAGTTGCTCACACCTTCTTAACCTTCCAGTGTGGTTATAAAAGCTCACCACATAGAAACTGACTAGAAGAACAGAATTTTGAGGTGATTTGGCTTGTTCCAGATAATGAGATTACTATGCAACTTCCAGTGGCTAATGTGGCTGGGGATAAGAACAGAAGTAGTTTTGGCAGCCAGCAACATTGGTCTCAGAGAAAGATGAAGGATATAAATCAGCCAAAAAATTTATTAAGAACCCACAACGTGTAAGGAGGCATTATTAGGTACGGTCAGTCCATAAGCTTTTATTAAGCATTTTCCATATAAGGTACTATGTTAACACAGCAAAAATACCCTTCCTCCTCACCTCTGACTGTCTGATACTTTCAAGACTCAGAACCCACCTAATGATGAGGCCTTTCTGGATCCTTAATGCTTTCCCTTGGTACCTTGCATCTACTGTGTGTGTGTGTGTGTGTGTGTGTGTGTGTGTGTGTGTGTGTGTGTGTGTGTGTGTATTGTGTATGTGTACTGTTTCCCCAAGCTAAGTTTCTTGTGGGCATTCTTGTCTTTGCATTTCTAGTATTAGGTCACAGAAATAGTTTAAAAAATGCTTGTTGAGCAACTGATTGATTAAAACCAGCAGAAACATCAAAAACTGAATATAAAGCAAAGTCCAATTTATGTTATTTTTCTTTGCTTCTACCTCAACTCCATCCCACTTAAAATTTATGATTCATTATATTTATGGGAAATATTCATCAGTATCATGAATGGAATAAATTAACAAATGCATGGAAGATAAACAAATGGGATAGAGTATTCTTTCAACTTTTAATTATATCAATAAACAATACTGCCACTGTAGATCAATACCTAAGAAATAGATTGGTAAATTTTCATTCTATGGATCATACTGAAAAAAAAAATCTTTATTAGTTATAGCATCTGAAATGTTACTTCTTTGTCCCCTTCACATAGAAGGCAGAGAGGGGCACCAACTCAGAGAAAGTATTCAATGCTTCCTTAGTGGTAGGGTCCATTCCCAGGGTCTTTGTTATCTTGCCCAGTTAGCTCAGCTGCTCAGAGCCTGGTGGTAATAAGGCCAAAGGAATGGCTTTGCCCAAAGGAAACATTCTGTTTCATGGCTAGAGACTTTTCCTCACTAATCCTGACCAGCTGTCTAACAAATGACTACTTCAACTCATGAGGGGGATCAGGTGAGGGAATGTGGATGGCTTAGTAACAAATCCAACAACATGACTGGAATGTCCTCTTGGTGATGGGTCGGTGTCATTTTTCTATACAAAAAAAACAGAATATGTGTTATGAACTATTTACAATGACAGATGAACTCACTGTACAAAATATATACATGTCCAAAAAGCATATAAGTCAAGCCCTTGTAAATGAAATTATCTTTTAAATGCTGGAAGGGAAGCATTTAAAAGGAACTTGCAGGAATTTCATTTATTGAGGCAGAAAAATCACTTTAGGAGATGGGAGAGCAGTGATTTCCTCCTTGTGGGAAAGTCCCAGTGAGGAAACTTCCTTTACTGGTGCAAAACAGCAACGGCTTTGCAAATGATACTCTCTTAGAATTCACTGGATATACTGGAAGGATGAGGGATCTGTCCAAGGTTAAGAAATGGGAATCGAATCCAAGAATTCTTGACTTCAAGGAAAAATCTTTACTATGCCCTGCTACTAGATGATTTGGAGGGTGTTTATATCCATTTACTCATGGCAAATGGTTTAAGCATGGTGACAATTTTATTATTGTCACGCTTGTGTTTCAGATGACTAAAGTAAAGCCTGATGAGGTTAAGTGACTAAGGTTGCACAATTAATTAGCATCAGAAGCAGGTAGGACTTAAACCCAAGACTTTCTGCCACAAAAAGCTACCATTCCTTGGCTACTACAATCATTTCTTAATTTGTTAATTTTGTGAAACACTCTTTTGTACATTAATATTTCTTAAAGTGGAAAAAACCAACAGCGACAACTTCTTTTAAAATATTATATTTTAGGATAAAAAGCTTAAATCTGAAAGGGACTTTATAGTCATCTAATCTATCTCTCTTATTTTATATATGAATAAACTTAATTAGTGAGAAGTTAAGGCAGTCATATTTCTAGAAAGGATATAACTTGTTTAGATTTAAAACATTTCTAACTCTGACATCAAATTCATTATTCTTTTTATTGTGCCAAACAAAGCATCTTCATTTTCTTTTTTTAAAAAGTTGAAATCAGTACCATGACCCAAACTTGTTTTGTAACCATTTAGTGTCAAATTATTTAATTTCAATGAACAAAATATCAAAATACACACACATACACACACACACATATTTTGTCAAGGATTATGATGTGTCAAGGACCGCCCCAGAATTTACCACATCATAATCCTTGACAAAATTGTTGAATTTATTACTAAGAAATGAGTTATAAGCATTAAGAACAAAACCATGATCACTAAAAGCCAGCATAGGGCAGATGTTAACTTTGGAAAGGATGACCAATGTCATTACAGCATATCTTTATTTTAAAGTATAGATATACAATATTTTAAGATAAAGATATATAAAGTTATATTATAGTATACCTTTATTTTAATAAAACATTCAAGAAAATCCTTTATGTTAACATGTGAACAAGTTGGATAATGTGAGCAAGATGAGCATTGATTTAGTGGGCCGAAGGACCAGATTCAATGAGTCCATTCAATGAGTATCAGTGTCAACTTGGAAAGAGTTTTGTATTAAAGTTTCCTTGGACCATGTCTTTTATTCTACGTTATGCAGTATTTATGACTGCTGCCTTCCCAGCTGCATTGGAATCAGGATTCTTTGTTGAGTTCAGGTTGGAAGCATGCCTTCTGAGATTGTTTTCATTTCTGAAATTCTGTGCTTCGATTTGAAAGTTGACATGGCTCTCAACATCGAAAATGATGGGAAGTTGAAGTGTATAGCTAATATGTTGTATGAGAAAATCTCCACGGATTGAAACAAAGAATCAATCTGATGACATAAAAAAGCAAGGATAAATGTAATATCCTCACTTAAGGTTCAAAAAGTCAAATGCACAGTTACAGGATTAAGAAAGGCATAGTGAGAAAATATTTCATATGAAAGGGGAAAAAAACTCAAAAATCAATAAACATACAAACCAAAGAAAACATTTTAATATGACCAAAACCCTTCCATGTCTATGGGGGAGGCATGGTATCTAGGGAGAAAGAGAAATAGGTTTTTGCAGGGTAGAAAGGAGAAATAGCTTCTATATCTTTCATAGACAGTGTGAGCATGGCAGCCCCCCAAAATATTACATTGTTTTAGTATGCCTTAAAAGAGTGATTAGAATCAGAGAGGTAATAATCTCACAATACACAGTCCTTGAAAGACCAGATATAGACAAAGATATTTCGCTCTGAGTACCACGTTTTGGCAGGAGATTGACAAACTGAAGAAATTAGTTCAAAATATATGCCCCTTAGTCGCAAGCAAAGTTAACACACCCTTCTTTGAAAGTGTCACCTTAAGGCATACACTATTTTGATGGTTGAATAAGAACAAGTCAGATCATTTAACTCATTATATCTGCTTGGTAGTCCCATACACCAGACCATCTTTCACCTTCACATACCATCTGGGCAGTGAGCCACATATTCAGGTCATCTTGCCATCTGTCTGCTGTTCTTAGTCTCCTCCATCTCACCTCTTTCTCCCTCTTGTATTTAATAGAGTCATCAAATCAATAATAACATTGCATTTAGAAAGAGTACATAAAAGAGCTGTTCCTTATATTCCTCCACCACACATGATGCTCCCTAGTAAAACTCCCTTTGTTGACTCATATTTTTCTACAGATGGTGTTTCCCCTTATTAGAACAGAGTCTTTAGGATTAATGGACCAAAAATTTACAGTTTGAAGAAACATTAGAAATCTTCAAATCCAATATTTTTGTTTTACAAATGAGAAAACTGTGACCCTGAGCAGGGAAATTACTTTTCCAGGTAGTATAGGCCTGAGATAAAATTTGAACTCAGTTCTTTCTTTCTGAATCTAAGTGAAGTTTTCTATCCAATACTCCATCTAACTGCCAGTAATAAGGCAAAAATTGTTTCACTTTTTGTATTTGAATCACCAGCACTTAGCAGTTAAGTCAACAAGCATTTATTAAGTGCTTATTATATGTCTGGCACTATATGTCCAGGACTTAGTCCTGGAATAATAATAATTATCTCTCTATCTATCAATATTCTTTTCTTTCTTCTTTCTTTTCTTCCTTCCTTCCTTCCTCCTTCCTTCCATTATTCCATTTTTCTTTCTTTTTCTTTTTTCATTTTCCCTTTCTTTTCCTTCCTTCCTCCTTCCTTCCATTATTCCCTTTTTCTTTCTTTCTTTTTCTTTTTTTCTCTTTCTTTCTTTTCCTTCCTTCCTTCCTTCCTTCCTTCCTTCCTTCCTTCCTTCCTTCCTTCCTTCCTTCCTTCCTTTCTTTCTCTCTATCTAGACAAAAAAATTAATTTGTGTCTGCAAAGCTCTAATATTGTAATAGAGGTAAATATAACTCAGACAATCTGAAAAGGAGGAAGAAGAGTCAAGCTAGGAAGAAAAGAAGGATGAAACAGAAGTTTGAAATATAGCTAGGAGAGAAATGAAGAGAGAAACGAACCTCCTTAAATAGAGGTTCTAAGAGTCATTCAATCAGATGGAAGGGTCTCAGAGTTGCAGAGTACTTCCAAAGTGGGAATTCCAGTGCTAAAATAATCTTCCAGGAGGAAGAGTTTTCTGAAATATGATGGAGACATCAGCCTAGTTAGAATGAAAAAGTGCCTGGAACAAGCAAAACACTTAACAAACACTTTTTCATTCATGTATTCATTCATTTAATTAAAAGAGGTGATTCAGATGTTTAAAGAAATTTGAGTCATTCTGTGAGGAACTGCTTATTTCTAATTGAGATCATTTAGCCTGGAGAAGAGAAGACTTGAGAAGGCAGAGGGCATACAACTTTTTTTTTTTTTCCTAATTTTTTTTAAGGGCTGTCATATTTAAGTTAAATCAGTCTAATCTTCAGGTTATGGAACTGAGACCAATAGGTTATAGTTCCGGGAAGATGAATTTCAATTTAACATTCAAAAAAGCTTATTAACTATTTGAGTAGTAAAAAAGTAGAATGGACTACATGTTAGTAGGCAATGAATTTCCCATTCCTAAATTAATTTGTCTAAAGGTGTGTGTTTGTATATATCTGTGGGGTACAGTAGAGAAAGGACAGTGACTTGGGAGGCAAAGGATCTAGATTCAAATCTCACACCTGCTACTTGCAAAAACTAAGGAAGTCTTCCCTTTCCTCATTTACCTTACATATAAAATGGGGCACTAGGTGAAGTCATAGTGCACAGAGCCCTGAGCCTACAGTCAAATCTGGACTCATACTAACTGTGTGATCTTGGGCAATCAACTTAACTGTATTCGTTTCAATTTCCTTAAGGCCCAGATCTAGTAAAGTGAATTTCTGAAGGACATGGCTGCTTGATGATATTATTCCCAGTCCTCAAGAAACCTGCTCATCAATTTTGTCAGGACCTTACTCTATTAGGAGACAATTTATGTTTACAGAAATTATTATTCCTATATGAAGTATAGTGGTATGGGTTGGGGATATACATAGAAAAGCTGAGACAGAGTCTGCTCTCAAGGAGCTCTCTTTTTAATCACATATGTCAAGTGGAAAGATTTTGTGTCCTTTGGGTACAATGTAAAAAAATTCATTAATTAGGCTAGCTGGCAATCAATACATTAATGATCAGTTGTTTCTCTTGGTAGCCAAAGACTCCAAAGGAGACTCTGAACTGACTTAATTACTTCTGAAAGAGAATTCCCCTGACAATTGAAAATCGAATTCTGTTTAGAGTATAAACAAAATCCAGTCTGGGTGAGCCCTTACCCTGAAGGAAAGAACCTCTGTCATGGGTCTGCTCCATTAGAATTTGGAGTGATTCAACTCATGAATGAGAAAACTAACTAGAGCTGGCTTCCTCATCCCCAGATTACTGGAGGCTGCTGAGTCTCATGATCAAGCCACCTTTTCAATAGAAACTAAAGACTGTCAACTAGCCTAATTAATAAATTGATTATTAAACTCTTTCTCTTCCAGTTTTTCATTCATTATCCATTTACCCATATACAGTTATAAAATACTTTATATAATGATGATAATTGAATAGAAGAGAATTTACAGTATACTCTGAAGCATAGTGCTAAGGATTGGGGATATACCTAGAAAAGCTGATACAGAGCTCCTCTCTTAATCACAGAATCCATGTCAAGTGGAAAGGTTTTGTATCCTTAGAGTATAATGTAAAAGAATAGCAAAACCTTTTTAAAATGTCCATTCCGTAAAAAATAACTAACTAACTAGATAAAATCTATTTGAATCATTTGATGGTGCCCAGGGCTTTCTTGTCTAGGTCTTCAGTCACTATGGATGCTAAGCTGTCTTGGGCTGCTGATTATGCCTTTTGGTAGAAGGTGGTCAGTAGTTGGAGATAACAGTGATGCTTGCCACATACTACCTCTTGTATCTCTCTGAGAACTTTGCATCTTCAGTGCGTCTACTCTGTAGATTAGCTTTCTCCTTCACAAAAGCTGCTTCCATAAATGATGGCCTTTGATTCTGGGATGCAAAATAACCTTCATCGAACACTTTAAAGGTTGCAAATAGCCTTACATTTTTGATCTCTTCTGATTCTGAAATAGATGTAAGCACTTGAAAGAATTACAACACTTTTCCCACAGCAATTGGCCCTTGACTTGAGTCTTGAAGAAAGTTAGGGCTTCTAGGAGGCAGAGGTAGGAAAGGGGGGAATTCTAGGCATGGGAGATGATCAATACAAACGTGTTGAGGTGAAAAATGGAGCATCATTTGAACAACATTGCATAGGCCAATAAGACTTGAATATATTGTTTGTGGAGGACAATGGGTAAGAAGGTTAGAAAGATGGGTAGGGGCATAATAAGCCTTTGAAGTAAATAACATAAGGATATTTACTCCATTTTAAAAGATGAAGGACATTAAGCCAGAAATTCACCCAGTGTCCCATAGCTAGTCAAAAGCTAAACTCAGCCTTGCATTCAAATCCAAGCCTAATACTTGTTTCAGTCCCTCATCCCCCCTTTCCCCATGCTTCTAATGTAAAAGTATGCTTTTCAACTGTACTAAACATTTTTTTAAAAGATACTTCGAATAAAACCTTGGCAAGTGATCTATGCTGCCAAGACAAACATGAAAATCAAGTCTGAAATGTTGAGGAATGAAACTTTGCTCTAGTTCATTATTTTTAATATTTTCCTCTTTTCAATAATAAGAAAAAGCAATATTGATTTTGGATATAATCACATAAGGGAGATAATTAAGAATTACTGATTTTTTTTGTTCTTGGAAGATCCTGGGAAAGCTCATGAAAATTTGAAACTCTATGTTGCCTCTCAAATCCTTAATAGAGTTCTGCATAAATTTTGAGTATGGCAACCAGCCCAGTCCAGTGCCAAGATCAAGGTCCTGTTTTCTAGTAAATTAGAACTCATATTTTTATATTAAGGAAGCATGACCCGTGGTCTCATATGTCCTTTGTCCTTTGCATTTCAGCATAATTAATCTTCCAGTGGGTTAAAAGGAAAAGCAATGGGATGAGAAATAGAAAAGATTTACAAAACTCTATCAAAAGTAATTCAGACTTTCAGATATACCTGGGAAACAAATCACAATGATGAACACAAGTCTTCTGCATACAGATAGTGCCATGTGGTATAGGTGGCCCATAGGGTGAGAATAGTGAATTATACTTTAAATACTAAAAAGAAATGGTGCTGAGAATTTAAATGAAAATAGGCATTTGTTGTCTTGGCAGAGTGAAGGAGTCACCAACAGAATTAATCAATGTATGTGATTTTTCAAGGGGGCCATTGAAACAAAGAAGATCTCTCTATTCATTAGCTTGAAGTATTTTAAAAGCATATTGGGGAGCAGCTAAGTGAACCGATGGATAGAGCACCAGCCCTGAAGTCAGGAGGACCTGGGTTCAAATCTTATCTCAGGCACTTAACATTTCCTAGCTGTGTGATCCTGGGCCCCAATTGCCTCATCCTACCCCCCCCCCCAAAAAAAAAAAAAAAAAGCATATTGGTCTGCTAGAAATTCATGGCTTTCAAAAAAAAAAAAAGTAGGATATTGTCCTTGGACTTAGTTGAGGTTTTTCCCTCACCCCTTAATACACAAATATAGAAATTGAGCTGGAAGGCATATCAGAGGAAATTCAACCCAAGTCACTCAATTACTAGATAAGAAAAATGAAATCTAAAGAGGTTCAGTGACTTAAGATTATTAAATGATCCACGAAAGCAGGAATGGGGAGGTTGCTTTTGATTGCCACGTCTCAAAAATCCTCCCCCCAAAAGCAATAAAAATAATAAAACAGTGCAGTGCTTTCTACATAATTGGTACTCAAGTAAAAATATGTCAAAGAAATGGATAAATCTTGAATGAATTCGTCTGTCTGGGCCTTGGTTCCCTTTTCCGGGGTCAAGTTGGATGTTATGATAGCCTGTGAATTTCATCAGCAAAAGAAACTTGGTGATCTGAAGGGGAAGTAAGGAGATACAAAGGCAAAGTGGTCAATTAAATTTTTGGCTTTCTATATAACATTTGTTTTTTGGGAGAAAATATTTAGACTCCAAACTTTCTTTCAACCATTACAGAATAATAAATGTTTTCATTTGTGTTAGAGAAAACGAAATTTACAAAATTACAAATTCTGACTGCTTTACATGGAAGGACTGGGAATATGTAAAATATATTCAATGATTAGTTTGCTTCCCCCAAAATCTGAAACAACATTACAGATAATATTCATGTTTAATGGTTTTATTTCCTTTACTTGCCTCTTTGTTGATTTTCTGTTCAGTAGGAAAGAGTGATTTGATCCAAATTTTTCCAGTCTCTTAGTAATTAGTTGAATAACATCAGGAAGGTCAGTTGATCCCTTTGAGTCTCAGTTTCTTCATGTGTCAAAAGAGAGGAATGGCTTTTAATATCACATCTAGTTCTAAAATATGGTGATTCAATAATATTGTAATTTTCTTATATTTGTAAAATATTTGATCTGTTATATGGGTAAAAACTAACATGTTTAATTTAGAGAATTTCTGAAGAAAGAAGTTATTGAAAATATTACTCGATTGGATGTTTCCTTTTTGTTTTTACCATTTAAAACTGAGATTGAAACTTCTACATTTCCCATACTGTTTATTAATTGATGATGACTTTTCAACTGCATTTTCTTTAAAGTGTATCGAAAGGATTAATAAAAGACACAGACCATGTATTCCTGTTCATACAGATGGAAGGCCAAGAGAAACATGAGTAGACTTAAGAAGAAATAAAATGGGAAAATAGGAGATATGCATCTATTATTATGTAGTACTCTTCAACATTTTCTAAGTGACCCTTGGTAAATATTTATTGAACATATATTGCATGTGTTAGTCCTTGGAGAAAATTATGAGGGAATCCTTTAAGAAAGGGTAGAATTGTAGCAATAAGGAGAAAAATAGTCTCAAAGTACTCTGCCCTAGTCAGAATACATGGGCACCTCAGTTCAGGAAGACAATTGATAAGCTGGAGGGTATTTAGAAGGTAAACAGAATGGTGATGGGCTTTGACCTCAAGATGGGTTAGGAATAATTGAAGGAAAACAATTTATTTAGCCTGAAAAATAGAAGATTGAGTAAGAAAGGGGAGGAGTGATGTTTTTTATACAGTATATTTGACAAGATTTTCTCGCTAGAGAACAGATAGTGCTGTGGATAGATTACAGGTCCTAAAATCAGGAAAACTTATCTTTCTAAATTCAAATCTAGTTTCACACACTTACTAATTGTATGACTCTAAGCAAGTTACTTCACCCTGTTTGCCTCAGTTTCCTCATCTGTAAAATAAGCTGAAGAAGGAGATATCAAACCACTACAGTATCTCTGCCAAGAAAAATCCCAAATAGAGTCACTAATAGCTGGAATCTATTGAAAAATGAGTAGATAGAAACAATCTCTATAATGGAGTTTAGGCAAATTCTGCTCCATCCTAAAAAACAGAATTAGGAGAAGTGGAAAGAAATTGCAAAAAGAGGTATTTAGGTTTGATGTGACCAAACAAGAAAGCCCAAACCACAATTATGACAATACCCTTCCTAAAAATTAGAAGTATTCAAAGATGAAATGAATTAATTTAGAAGGATCTGAGCTTGTCAATGGAAATAGTCAAGGGAACCTCTTGTAAATTTTACCATAGTAGGGATTCTTTCAAGGGTAAAGGTTAGACTAAATGGATTTCAAAGACCATTATATTCAAGATTTCTGGGATATTTTGATCATAGGATTTAGAACTAGAAGACAGAATAGAAATAATCTGGTTCAACCCCTTTTTTTTTTTTTTTTTTTTTAAGAAATGAGAAAATTGAGTATTCCTAAAAGAAAGTGGTTTTCCCAAGATACCACAGATAACTACTGGTATACCCAGGATTAGAATATGCCTTCTACTTTTCATGCCTAAAATAAGGTTAAAATCCTTGTTGTTTTGATTTTTTTTAAGTTGTACTAATTGTAAAGAATTGATCAATTATATGTATATATAATACATATATACATATATATATATATATATACGTGTGTATGTTATATATATATGTATAAATATATATATGACGTATATATTTATATGAGGATTAAAATAATTAACTTTTCCTCTGAAATGGACATTCTTATTCAATGATTAATAATTCCAAAACTATTGGAGATGAATGGGGTGGGGAGGACTTGGGAACAGCAGCACTACAAATGCAAGACTATAACGGGAGGTACTGCTGAATCCTAAGATGGTTCCTGGTATTTTCTGAAAAATTAGAAATGCAAATTGGTCCAGTAAATGTTGCAATTAGTGAAGACTATGTGTTTGGCCTGAAATTGTGACATCATACATTTTAGAACCTTTCTTGGAAAATACAGTAAAGTAGATGCCGGCAATTATAGGAACTGCTAACTCAACAGAGACAGCCTTTACATTTAGCATAAAGAGAGACTCAGTGACTTTACTCTGAGTAAAAGTGATTATTCCACAGGCCTGGCCAGATATCATTTTTTAAAAGACGCCTGGAGGGTCAGCTGCCATATGATAAAGGAGCCCTTGGTTAGTAAATAATGAAATGAGTTTAAATTATACTTAAGTATAGTGTCAGGCCCAGATGATAGGATTGATCATTAACAGTACAAGAAAGGACCTGAAATTACTTCTAATCTAACCCTTGCTGTTTACAGAGAGGAAAACAAGTCACAGAGAACTTACACATCTAACCTGAGATCATGCATCTGAGGTAGGATTTGAACTCAGGCCTTCCTGATTCCAGGTCCAGATCTCTTATGCTTAACTCCATTATATTTGACCTCCTCCCCATATACAATCTGTTGCCAAGGTTTCTCTCAGGGGATCTTTCTGATACACCCTCCTCTCCTCTGATGTTGCTACCACTCTTATCATGTCACTTTTGGATTACTACAATATCTAGCTGGTTGGTCTGCTTGCCACAAATCTCTCTTTCCTTCAATCCATTCTCTATCCACTAAAATGATTTTCTTAAAGTTCCAGTACAACTATATTCAATAAATTCTAATACTTTCTATTCCCTCAAGGGTCAGATTATCCTCTGTTTGGCATTCAAAGGCTTTACTAAGCTACTCCCTCCCTACTTTTCTTCCTTCCATATAAGTGATGCTCCTCCTAGCCATTTCTCAAATAAGTTGTCCCATTTTCTCTTGCTCTCTCCCAAGCCTAGAATATGCTTCCTTCTCAATTCTACCAATGACTTCCCTGGCTTCTTTAAGTCTCAGCTAAAATACCATCTTTTACTGAAAGCCTTCCCCAACTTCTCTTCATTCTAATGGCTAACCCCTGCTAATTATTTCCTATCTATTCTGTATAAGCTCGTAAGGACCATTTTATTCATTGTCTTCTCCATTAAATCGTGAGCTCCTTGTATCAGGGACTGTCTTTTGAACCTTTTGGTATCCTTAGACCTTGGAAGGGTACCTGGCGTGGAGTAGGTGTTAAATAAATGTTTACCTGTTGATCAATAGCTCTCTAGAACTGTTCCAATATTGAAATGAGACATATTTGTTCACGTTTGTCCTTCATTCTTGAAAAGGATCGTGGCATCTGAGGTAATGTGATGACAGGAAAGTCCATTGGATTTAAGTGAGGGTGGACTGTTCAAAGTTGCCAGTTTTACTTTCTCCTCTAGAACCATCTGGGTCCAGAGCAACATATAGATCAAGACTACTAGAGATGGCTCTAGATGCAGTAGGAGACCTTTTAAGTTAAGCTATTTAACAGGTCTCTGTTTGACTGAGGCAACACCAATTCATTTATTAAGATGAGGTAAGAAATAAAGCAGTGAAAGGCTTTTTTTTTTTTTTTACCCAGTTAAAAAAAATGGAAATCAGGGAGGGGAAGACTTTCAGGGCTTCCAATCAAAATAGAAACACTTTCTATTTATATTCCTTCTGAGACAATCTGTTGATTAGTTGTTATCCTTTATTCTCAAAGAGGAACAAAATGACTTTACTATGTTAGAGTTGAGTTACAATGTGTCCAACTGTGTCTGATCAGACCAATACAAGCTCAGGATGCTCTGCCACATTTTGGACACAAATAGTCCATATGGACATTTGGGATAGATTCTCTAATTTTGCACATGTTTGCATTTCTTTGGGCTAATTCAATTCTGCTTTGCTCATAGAGCATAGCACCTTCTGTGATGAGGGCACGTCATGCTGGGCAGTTGTGTGCCAGTATCTTCTATGTCATACAATCAATTCTAAAGTTCTTAAGACATACCTTGAGAGTGTCCTTGTATTGTATTTTCTGTCCACCATGTGAGTGCTTGCCCTGAGTCAGTTCTCCATAAAATAATTATTTTGGCCTCCTAAAAATGAACAAGTGGGACTTGACCCTAGATATATTTATTGGTCAATCAATGAGAACCAGACAGATCTGGGTTTAAAGCACATATTTATGAATATAGAAAATATATGAATTTCTTCTTCTTGGATATATTTATCCATTCAAACATTTATTTCTCCCTTAGTAGGGTTAGGGGGATGGGAAGGAGGAAAAAAATAAAGATAAATAGAAATAACAACTGGAACAGCAACAATCAACACCAAAACAATGAATCTGGTTTAAAATGATGGCATGGAAAGTGCAAAAGATTTAGAATCAGAAAGACTTACTTTCAAAAACAGGTTCTGCCAATTCATCTGTGTGACAATGGACAAATCATTTAATCTAACTGGGTTGTAATGTCTTTATTTGTAAAATAAGAGATTTGGAGTAAATAGACCACTCACAATTCTTTGAGTAGTCTATTTACTCCAAACCTCTTATTTTATAAATTTATATCTCTTATTTTATAAATTTATATTTATATAATTATATAATAAAATTTATAAATTTTGAATTATTGATACAGGCAGAGATTAGGAACATTTGTTCATGACTTTATTGAACCATAGTATCTCAGTATTTGAAGGGTTCTTAGTAATTTTTTTAATTTCTTTTTTTAAATTATTTAATTATTTATTTTAAAAAATATATTGCTTTATGAATCATGTTGGGAGAGAAAAATCAGAACAAAAGGTAAAAACAATGGGAGAGGAAAAAAACAAACAAACAGAAAAAAGAAGTGAACAAAGAATGTGTTGATTTACATCCAATCTCCATAGTTCTTTTTCTGGATACAGTTGACATTTTCTATCCAAAGTCTACTGGAATTGCCCTGGATCACTGAACCATTGAGAAGAACCAAGTTTTTCATAGTTTATCATAGCACATTCTTGCTGTTATTGTGTACAATGTATTTCTGTTTCTGCTTGTTTTACTCAGTATCCCAGTTCATGTCAATTTTCTCAGGCCTTTCTAAAATCATTTTGTTCATCATTTTTTAAGAATAATAATATTTAATTATCTTCATATACCACAATTTGCTCAGCAATTCCCCAAATGATGGGGTATTTTTCCAATTCTTTACTACTACAAAAAGTTATTATAAACATTTTTGCACATGTGGATCCTTTCCTCTTCTCTATGATTTCCATGTGTTACAGACCCCTAGCAATACTGCTGGGTAAAGAGTAGGTATAGTTTATGTATAAAAGAGTTATGTATAAAAGAGTTTATATATAAAAGAGTAGGTATAAGTATAGTATATGTCCTTTGGGCATAGTTCCAGATTGTGCTCCAGAATGGTTGGATCATTTTGCAACTCCACCAACAATACAACAGTGTCCCAGTTTTCCCACATCCCCTCCAACATTTATCATTAACTTTTCCTGTTATTTTAGCCAATCTGAGAGGTGTGAAATAGTACCTTAGAGTTGTTTGAATTTGCATTTCTCTAATCAATAATCATATCCTTTGACCATTTATCAACTGGGGAATGATTTATATTCTTATAAATGTGATACAGTTCTTTATATATTTTAGAAATGAAATCTTTATCAGAAACACTAACTGTAAAATTTTTCCCCCTTTTGTACTTCCCTTTTCATCTTGTTTCTGTTGGTTTTGTTTGTGCAGAATCTTTTTAATTCAATGTAGTCAAAGTTGTCCATTTTGCCTTTCATAACATTCTCTATTCTTTGGTCATAAATTCTTCCCTCCTCCAACAGAGCTTGATATTATTAGGCAAATTATCCATTGTTCTCCAAATTTGCTTATGTTATCACTATTTATGGGTACAAATCATGTACCCATTTTGACTTTATTTAGCATGGGTATGTGAGATGTATGTTTATACCATGTTTCTGATATATTATTTTCCAGTTTTCCAAGTAATTTTTGTCAAATTGTGAATTCTTATTCCAGAAGTTGGAGTTTGGTGATTTATCAAATACTAGATTACTTTAGGCACTGATTATTTTATCATGTATATCTTATCTATTCCACTGACCTACCATTCTATTTCTTAGTACCAAATGGTTTTGACAAATATATATATTTTTTTTTTTATAAAATAGTTTTAGATCTGGTACTGCTAAGCCATCATCCTTTGTATTTTTTTCACTAATTCCTTTGATATGCTTGATCTTTTGTTCTTCCTGATGAATTTTGTTATTTTTTTTTAATTATATAAAATACTTTTTTGGTAGTTTGATTGGTATGCACTGAACAAGTAGACCAATTTAGGTAGAATTTTCATTTTTATTATATTATCTCAACCTATCCACAAGCAATTGATATTTTTTCAATTGTTTTGTTCTGACTTTATGTGAATATTTTGGAGTTGTGTTCAAATAGTTTCTGGGTTTGTCTTGGCAGGTAGATAAACCCAGGTAGGTGGAACCTTGGATAGAGGACCCGCCCTGAAGTCAGAAGGACCTGAGTTCAAAGCTGGTCTCAGACACTTAACACTTTCTTGACCCAGGGCAAGTTACTTAACCCCATTGCAGCAAAAAATAAAAATAATAAAATAATAATAATAATAATAATAATAAAAATCAGTTGTTTGCTAGATGTGAAGGCCTAGACACCTTTTTATGTGTGCATGATTGACTGAGGGATTTGTTTACAACCTTTGAGATCCATATAAAATTACTGGAATGGAGAGAATGCCTGGAAGCTTAAAGGACAATTATTCTTAAGGTAGTAACAGAGGCACGCTAAAATCCACTCAAAATATTCACCAGAATCAATTGCTAATTATTCAGTGTGAGCATTTATATCTCAAAAACTAAATCAGAGCATATTTGATTTACTTGATTTATTGATTGGGTAGACTTGAGAGTGGTGGAAAAAATGTTAATGATGTAATTTAAACTTAAAAGAATTGCTGCAGATATCCTCTTCTCCCAGAAAGCCAATTGTTAAATATTTACCAACATATCCTGGAGTAGTGGTCTAGACCTTTGATTTCATTGGAGTGGACAATTCCCAATATGGAAACCCTATACACTGAAATATCTCAACAACTCCTCCATAATTTGTAACCTTAGAGTTTCCTGAGGAACTGAGAACTTTAGTGACCTACTTATAGTTACACAACTAGCATATTTCAAAGGCTTAAATTGACTCCAGGTCTTTTGATTCTAAGACTTGCTCTCTATCCATCCTGACACACTGTTCCTTGAATTGGGAAGAACACCCTCCAATATGTGAATAATTTATTCCAAAGAAGTCTCCCATCTTATACAGGAGTATTTTCTTGGTGAGAGTTTAGAATTAGTTAAACTAAAAATATGTTTCTCAAAAAATACTAAAAATGATATAAAGAAACAAGAAAGAGAGTAGGAAAACATTTGAAATAATTATTGCTATTAACCATTATGCAAAATAAAATATATGTGACATCCTAATCAGCAGGGTTTTATATAAAGACAATCCCAAACGGATAAAAACAGCTAGTTCCATGTTATGATAGTAAACAGTGAAATTATTTATTTAGACTGGATTTGTTAAACGTTAATCTGTTATCCATACATTGTTCATGTGTAAATGCATTTTTGTAACTATTTATAGACAAATTTCAAGAACACTAATGTCTTTTGGAGAAGATGTAGGAGAAAAAGGATTTCAAATTAATAGGAAGGAAGAATTTATTTAAGAGTAAAAAATACTTTTTTAAGAATTCATAGCTGTTCTTATCTTCTGAGGACAAAAAGAGAGAACAGACTTAAATTGAAGCAGAGGGGATTTGAGTTACATGTAAGTTAAAACTTCCTAACTCCAAGATTCTGAAACACGGCTGTTGTGGAATCTCCTTCCTCGGAGATCACCAAAAGCAAGACAGACTTCCAACTGTTTTTGGATCCAAGTCAAAATAACGTAAGACTGAATGTGATATTTTGTGTACATCTGACTTCATATCCTTAGTAATGGTCTTCTAGTATATTAAGAGTTATTTTACAGGGGATGAGGACCAGCTGTTCTCTGTATCAACTGAGAAAAAGAAAAACGGGAATGCTTTTTAATTACATCAGGAGAGTCTGGTGGGCTGTAAGACTTTCCTGCCAGGATGCTTTGTTTAATGTGGGAATGAACAGGCTACTCAGGGGAATGCTAGTCAATACTGAGCAGAGATTAGGGAGATGAATTGGAAGGTCCCTTCCAGCTTCAAATCTATGAGCCTATGATCCTCACCCAGAGAGACTGATTTAGTTCCATATTGAATTGTTGGCCTGTCTGAACAAACAAAATGTCAAGATATTAAGGCCAACATCACCGGGATAGAGGAACAAATGGAGAATGAGATGGTGGGGTACTAGATTATATAGGCTGATAGATTTAGAACAAGTTTATGGGAAAAGATTTGTAAATACTTAAAAAAAATGCTCTTCCATATGATCAGAAGATATGGAGCCTAACCTCTATAATTTTACTGGTGAAGAAATGGAGGAACACAGAGGTTGACTTATCCAAGATCACACAGGAAATGTCAGAGGTGGAATTTGAACTTGACCTTCTAACTGCAGAACCCAAGCATTGTACTCTGAAAGAGTGCTAGACCTGTGACTTTGATTTTTATAGGCAGGAAAAAAAATATATTTTTATAGGCAGGCTCTTAACCTTTGTTTTGGCTTCTGTAAAATGGGGATAACATTTGTACTTCTTTACTTAGATTTTTTTGGAGGAGAGGCCTCTATAAAGCTCCATGTGGTAGAAAAATAGAAACTTTGACTATGTGGGATATAGGATGATGAGTTAAATACAATAGAAAGCTAACTACAACACAAAGGGATTTGGACTTGAGATTACTTGTAGCATCCTAAATGAGGCAAATCATTCAGGGTGCTCAGTAGCTATTTTTGACCAATGTGAGTTTTAAACTGAACTAGCCTCCTAGGATGGAGGAGTATTTAGTGACAATTACCCCTTTTGCTCCTCCCTCAATTCCATTTGAGGTCAGGCTCTTTAAGAACAGATAGGAAACCTTTTTCTGTAGGGCTTTTAAAATCAGAGGTATTACCAACTTCATTCTTGTCTCCATGGGAGTCATCCTCAAAGCTGGGGAAGAAAATGAATCAGGCTTTTCCTAATTTCCTCCTGCCTCCTGATTCTGTGGCTGTGCAATTACATTTATACATGCAAAGGATACCATTAAACAGTCAATGAAATTAAATACACTGACCATTAGAATGAATTAATTGCTTTCTGCATTGATTTATTTGAGAGAAAAAAAATGCAAGTTAGAAAAACAAAAGGCTGCTCCTCATATTATAACTGGTACTTATAAAGCATTTGCCAGTTTCAAAAGCCCTTTTTACCTACACTACTTCATTTTAGATTCTCAACTGCCCTGGTGACATAGCTACTACCCATTATCATAATACTTTCTATCTCACAGGTAAAATATCTTAAACTGAGAGAGTTTAAGTGATTTACCTAAAGTCACAAAGGAGTAAAATGGGATTTAAATTTGGGTCTTTCTGACCCAAGCTTATCTATATTCTATTATTGCCTCTATCTGTAACTTGGCAGTTGGGTGATGGACTGGACAGAGTGTCAGGCCCAGAGTGAGGAAGACTCATCTTCCTGAGTTCAAAATCTGGCCTTAGACACGAGTTTGTGTGACCTTGGAAATGTGACTTTTCCTTGTTTGCCTCGTTTTCCTGATCTGCAAAATAAGCCGGGGAATATTCCAGTATTTCTAACAAAAAAATCCCCAAAAACAAAACAAAACCCCAAATAGGATCATGAAGAGTTATAGATAACTGAAAACAACTGAATAACAATCTACTACTTAGCTTGTTCAAACATTCCATGATTCTGTTACTACACTAGATTAATGGATGATAACACATCTCAAAAGATACATTCATACCAGATCATTCATCAAATCAAGTTCAAATCTATTTAATAGAGTTACGATTCTCCCTTTCTTCCACCCCAACACATATTTGGAGATGTACTGCTTTCTACTATTTTTGGAAGAAATTATTCTTCAGAGAAAATACAAATTTTAATCATCCTAGATTTGTCTTTCAGGAACATATTTATGCCCTTTATCTGGCCTCTAGAAAAATATGATGTTGTTAGATCACATTTCCTTAGATATATACAAATTAGGCACATCACACAATGAGTTAGGAATTACTTTCCTAATGTTTCACAATAGCTAGAATTAATTGAAATCCTTTAGGGTAAAAGAGGCCGGAAGTATGTGGTGTTCATGGTATAGTAGGGAATAATTAGATCTGTAGTGAGGAGACACTCCCAATTAAATCTTTATGGGAAAATGATTTTAAAATTGGCTTTGAGGAAATTGAATGGGAACAGATCATAGGCATAATGTAACACTCAGTGCATGGTATTAAGAAATATATTTTACATCTGTGCCTAGAATCTACGCTATCTCTCATAATGTCAGGATATAATTCAGGTGATAAAGATTTCAGATCCAGTACCAGGTTCAGAAGGAGGGAGTTAGATAAAGTATCCTTAGTTCAATGCATGCAGTGACTCCTAGGAGATTCAGTTAGTGCTTTTGCGTCAATCTTTAGCTTAGAGCTTTGTCCAGGCCTGTGATTTCATCAATTTGGGAAAGTCTTGATGATGAAGACACTCTCAAACAATGTCAGACCTTATTCTACTATTCATATTGTTCCAGAAGTACCTAGAGTACTGAGTGGTTCAGTAATTTAGTCAGAGACACACATTGTCCAGAGAGGCTGGCCTGATTCCACCTGATTCCACATTCTCTGTTCTGTGTCTTTTCTGTTTCTTTCTGTCTTTGTGTCTCTGTCTCTATCTCTCCCTTCCTCCCTTCCTCCCTTCCCTTCCCTTTTTCCCTTCCCTTCCCTTTCTCCCTTTCCCTCTTCTTCCATCCCTCTCTCTCTTTCTCCCTCCCACCCTGTCTCTCTTTTCCTCCCTCTCTTTCTCTCCTTCCCTCCCTACTTCCCCCTCCCTCTCTTTCCCTTCTTCTCTCTCTCCCTCTCCCCCTTCCTCCCTCTCTCTTAGTCCCTCTCCTTCTTTTCCTCTCCCTCTTCTCTCTCCTTCTCTCCCTTTCTCCTTCCCTCCTTCCCTCCCTCTTTCCCTTTCTCCTTCCCTCTCTTTTTCCCTTTCTCCCTCTCTTCTTTTCTCTCCCTTCCTTACTTCCTCCCTTCCTTTCCCTTTCTCCCTTCCTTTTTCCCTCCCTCCCTCTCTCTCCTTCTCTCTCTCTTTCTCTCCCTTCCTTCCGCCCTGCCCCCTTCAAATCTTGGGAGAGAAATAAAGCATGGAATGCATTATGATCTCCTAATACTAGTTGACTGAACTAGACACCTCCCTATTTACCAGGTTATGGAATTCATCAGTGGGGCATATACGTCTTTCTCTTAGTAACCATGATGCCTACACAAGACCTCATGGCATACAGGATGATATTGATCTGGTTCTATTGCCTTCTAGAGAACCTGGAAAACTCAAGGTCTCCCATCTCCCTTCCAGTTGAATTTTCCCTTGAATTTTCTTAGCACAAGGACTTCCAACTCCCCCCAAATTTAGAAGCTTGGTGTCCTAACTTCCTGCTCCAAACTTCTTCCAATATTTGAAGTCTCAAGTTTGTAGTTTATATTAGTTCATAGATATGACCTCCCTTTGAACGATAGAATACATATAAAAATACTCAAAAAAAAAAAAAAAGTTAAACTCTTCACCATTTGTACTCCATCTGAGGTACAGCTTTAAATGTTTTTCCTGGATCCTTATTGGCATTCAATTATCTTGTGGAAGGATGATGGCCTCCAGGTTTTTTGCCATCATATTCCAATTATAATTTACATAGTGCTTCTCATGATTGGCAAGAAGGAAGCAGCGGTGTTATTCACATGCAGAGAGTCAACCCCGCCATGAGTAAGCTATTATGTAGAAAAGGAAGCATTTTAAGCAAATTGATTTTCAGTGGAGAGCTTTAGCCCAAAACAACTGCTTTGTGCTGAAGCCAGGATCAATAGTTCTAAGCAAAGCCAAAATTGAATCATGTCACGGCTCCAATTTCATGATAGTTTTAATGTAAGATAAATAATAAACTTGCTTTGAAATCTTTCTTGCTGTCTGCCCTCATTTCAATACGAATCAGTATGTATTTCATTACCCAGCTAGCTGTTGACATGGGAGCCAGACGCTGAATTTTCAGTGAAACAGGCATAGGGAGGGCATGTCAGATTGATGCGGGATACGTGGCACACCTTGTCATCCCTTGAACCAAAACACTGGTAGAACTCAACTCCATTATGCTAATTTGGCCCTGGGATTGTGGATGGCATGTGGATAAGGGGAACTAAAGAAAACTTCCTGACACGGGAGAGGAGCTAGAGGTAAAGAAGTTATATTAGTGCAGTATGCTCTAAATAATAATACTGCCAGTTCTACACACAAAATATATTGGGAAATGGTGATTATTATTCCACTAAACCAAGTTTGAAAAGATACAACTGATCTTGTAGGTTAGGTAAAAGCTTAAGGGCAGATTATAACAGAGGTTGGATCTTTTTCTCATTTCACTATTCCAGTCCTCAAACCATTCATCTGTTCTGTACCCACTAGGCTATACTATTTGCTGCAGATGTAAAACAAAAACAAAACAAGTCCCTGACCTGAAGGAGCTTACATTTACTCTCCTAGTGTAAAGCAACTTCCATAAGCATATCTGAATAAGAATTTAATATGTGTTATTATATACACATAAATGTTTCCCTATATATGTATGTATACGTATATAGATGTGTATATATAAGTATACACTTGTGTGTATATGCATATATTTTAAATGTATATTACTGATTTCTTTTGATTAAAAAAATAACTAGTCAAAATGACTTCAAACAAGTATTTCAATTTCTAACAGACTGAGTAAATCAAGTTAATATTAATAATGATTAATTATTAATATTAATTAATGATATTGATATTGATTATTAATTATTAATAACAATATTATATGTGTGTGTATATCTATATATATACAATATGTGTATATATAATATTATCTTTAATAAGTATTGCTTATCAGGGACCTAAATTCAATAGAATTTAAGGCTAAATAAAACTAAAGGATTTTAACTCTTGTTATCAATACTTGACAATGTTAATTTAATAATCACTTACTGAAATCCAAGACTAAAATTATCCTAATGTTTATTGGTCAATATGTAGGTAGTGCCAAGGGCTTTTCTTTTCTTTTCTTTTCTTTCTTTTTTTTTTTTTTTTTTGGAACAGTTCCTACTTTGATACACGATGAGGCACATTTTGGGGGAGAATGATAATTTCCAAATTTATAACAATAATTTTGCAAATTGAAAATAAGTTGGATGATTAAAATCTCCTTAGCATTAGGTAATGCAGGTATATTCCCTATGTAGGAATCTGGATATATCTTTCCTTTTGAGGTTGTCTTTCTTAACTAACCTTCCCTCATGCTTACAGATCTGAAATTTCTAGAAGTCAGTAACAAGGTTCTAGGGAGTAGAAATTCAATCCCACTTCTCATTGCTGTAGTTTATAAGCCCCCATCTGTGTGACTCCCTTTTATACAAAATCAATTGCAATACCATTAGATCTTAAACTTGAAACATTTAGAAAAGACTAAGGCAAAAGCAATAGTAATTATAATATTCAGATATAGAAAATAAAACTAATCTATTTTCATCACAATCTACAAATACACTTGGATCCCACTCTGCTACCAATACATCCAGTATTAGAACCCTCTCTTCCCAGAATCAGCCTGAGTCAGGATAATCAAAAGTCTTTATTCTTGGTCTTTTGCAGTCATGGTCAGGGGATTAGATCTAGCAATCTCCACACCTCCTTCCTCCCTCTCCACAGTCAAGAGAATGCCTCAATTTCCTCCTCCTACTCCACCCATTCATGTCACTTCCCCTTCTTTGTCCACACCCACCAATCCAGCCAGCACAGAAGAGTTGGAGAGGGTCATCCTTCAAACATGCTAATAGAGAATTGTCCAATTGGCAATTAGTCTCACGTGCATTTGCTCAGTTCTAGCCCTTTACAATTCAGTACCTATGGGGGAAAGTAGGAAAGTACTTACAGAAACCTAGTGGGGATATATAGGAATGTGAAAAACCATGTACTTGAAGAAACTCACAACTCTGAACTGTAGTCCTTGATGTCCTCAGTCTCCTAAGAAATAACGTGGCTCAGAAAAATCTGCTCTGATGGTTGTTCCTCTTCTGACCCTTACTGCTCTCTAGCTGAGCAAAAGAGTTCCCCTTCTATTATCAAGCTGAAAGTGGTATCAAAAAGTTGTTTTTAAGTTACCAACTCCCTTAAAAGTACAACGAAGTAATACACCGTAGTAGTGAAAAAGTGGAATATTTGAACCATAGAATTGCAAAGCTTCTCAACTTGTATCTCTGATTAATACAGGCTAACCCAGCAAAGTTTAGTCATTAGGCCAATTGTCTTTCAGTGCAGCTTACAGAAAAAATAGAAATCCCAGCAAATCTTTTTGGACCGGGTCTCTGGGTAATGCAAACAAAGGCCTTTCAACAGAACTCTATGCATTCCAATTGTTATTGTCCAGTCCTGTCCAATTCTTCATGACCTTGTATGGGTTTTTCTTGGCAAAGATAACGGAGTGGTTGCCATTTCTTTCTTCAATGGATTAGTCCAAAAAAAAAAAAAAAAAGATTAAATTGCAGAGCTAGTGAATGTCTGAGGTCACATTTGAACTCAGACCTTCTTGACTTCAGGTCTACTACTTTATCCACTGAGCCAGCTGATTTGTCTCCATTACCTCTCATCATATTATTATAGCAAAACAGCTATAAAACCTTTTTACCTGAATCAAACTATATATGGTAATAGAGAGCAATAACTGAAACCAAAGGAGACCTCATTGCTCTCCTGATAGGCAGGATACCAGCCTTTACTTTAGGCAATCCACAAATCAATGCTGTCTTTCCAATCACCTTGTTTCATGTTTAGCAGCTGAAGTCTTCCAGGCAGCTGATTGCTCCTGCTGGTCTCTTCAAACTCAGCTCCTGCTGCATTCTTAACTCCCCTCTTGCTGAGTTCTTCCCTACCTCCAATAATTCAAATCAAAGCCTTCTGGTTATTAGTGAGTACTCATTCCCTTTTGAGATAAAACAAAAATCTAACTTTCAGTTATGAAACCCAGTCCTCTTTAATCTTCTCAATGTCCAAAAAGTTATTTGATTGACCATTTTGTGAGTTTTTATGTCTCAAGCCCTAATAAAACTTGGAATACAAATATACCACATCCTCAATCATTTCTCTGTGCTCAAACAAGTCTTCAGTCCATTCATCTGAGCTATCATTCTCTATCAATTCCTAACAGTTTTTGTTCTTGCATATTTGTGGAAATTTTGTTTCTTCACACATATATTTTATACTTTTTGAAAGACAAAATTCTTCTGTTCTATACCTCCTTTACTACCCCAAATATTCTCATACAAAAGGGGGTTTATTTTACATCTCTCATAAGCTGTTTCCCCTCTTTTCTCTTTGCACAAAGGTTTATTTTCTCTTCCTTTCACAAATAAACTTCTTTTATATGAAAGAGGCAATTTTTAACATGTTTTCCAAATTTCTCTGAATTCATCACATTCATCACTTATTATGGCATAACAGTTTTTCTCTATATTCATATACTACAATTTGTTTAACTATTTCCCAGACTGACAGCTTCTTTCCTTTCAGTTTTTTGCTGGTATAAGCTTGTTTGGGACCTTTGCTTCTCTGTTTGACTTCCTTGGAATATATGCCTACTAAAAGTATTACTGGTCAAAGAAAATATAAAATAGTGTAATTTCAAATTATTTTCCAGAACTATTAAACTAATTCACAAATCACTAACAATCCCAACATCCTATGGCCCTATCAAAATTTGTCATTTTTGCCCTTTTCTGTCTTTGCCAATTTGATAAATATGAGGTTCAAAACCTCAAAGTTGTTTTAATCTGCATTTTTTTCTTATTATTGGTGACCTAGAAAATGTTTTCAAAGAGTTGTTGGCAGCTTGGATTTCATTTACTTTTTTTTAAATTCTGAATTTAAACATCAAATATATATATATATATATATATATATATATATATATATATATATATATATATATATATATATATATATATATATATATATACCATAAAACTTGATTATTAATGACACCATGAATCTCTTTTGAAAACAAGCAAAATCCTTTCCATTAGAACAGTCCAAAAATGAGTACCTTGAAAGAACACTTAGATTTCTTTCAGAAGAAAAAGGCTTTAAACCCAAATGACTCTGGTTGTCATTGACTGACTAACAAGGGGTCCCATGCCAAGTCTCACTTTGTTATTATTTGGGTCGTGATTGGCTCAGAGTGAATGTAAATAGCAATTCTGTTTTGGATAGAAACTCTATGGATCTTCCCAGCCCAGATTGAGTTTTTGTTGTTGTTGTTGTTGTTGTTGTTGTTGTTGTTATTTTTAACTAAATAAAAGGACATTCTTTGCTTCATTTCTTACCTATACTTCATGATTGGGCATTGCCTCCGTCAAACTGATATCTGTTAAAGACTTTAGCTTAAAAAACTCAAGGTTGTCCCCTGCATTCTGGGCCATTGCCAGTCATCCTGCTCTACATTTGTCACTGGACCAGATGACTCCAGAGGACAGCCGGAAGCTGGTGACTTTGCCCAGCCCTTCCTCACATAAATTCAATTCACTTGCACGTCATGACATCTCGAAGATGTCATGGTCCTCTTCCATAATGAAGGAAAAACAACATATAGCAAGAAGATTCCTTTGTGGTATGGGCTGGACTACATGGTTGCTGGGGTCCCTTTCAAGTACTGTAACCTAATGGGAAACAACAAAAACAAGAATTCAAAGTTCTAAAGATTTTAAAGTAAAACAGTTTGAGTTATTTGCTCAAGGGTATGGGGTGTGAGGAGAAGAAGAATTTGAACCTTATTCCCATAATTCTAAAATCTATTATATGTCCCTGTACTACATTGCCTTCTTATAGGAGAAGGGATGGTTTCTATGATACTTGCTCTGCTGAATAAACAAGTATTTGAAAAAAATATTACTGGTTCCTCACCTATCCTAAAGACACTTCCTGAAGAGAAAACAGCAGCATTTTTCAGGATGAGGGAGAAACTTTTTTAAGGACTTATATATTTCCTGATCATATTCTTGGTTTTTCTCTGGGTTCCTACTATGAAAATCACCCCAGCAGCAGCTTACATCCCAGTGCTTCTCCAAAGGGTTAATACAATGGCTCCAGTGTGTCAGGGATTGCTGTCTTCAGGATATCAGAGGGGTATCTATTTTCTAATCAACAGAGAGAAATTTAAGCTGGATAAATCCTATTAATGCTGATGGGAGTTACATGCATTAATCCCTGACACAGGCTGTGATGGGGGTGGAGAGGCAGGACTCCAGGGCAGAATCAGATCTCTCAGGCTAATATTTGGTGGAGCAAATATATGAAAAAGTTGTATATTTCTTTTTTTTTTTTTTAACTCCAAGGTATTTTTTTTTTTTAAATGTGGTTCAGGAGAACCTCCTGTGGCCAATTGTGGGTTGAAGATAATTAGCCTTTAATTATCACCAGTTACATTTTCACCTGTTCCACTTGCAAATCCCCAGAACTTCTAGTTTTTCCAATTAGCTTTTTCATATCCCAACAATGGAGTGTGGGGAAGTAGCCCTTCCCTTTGGGAACTAACCCTTTATCCACTAACCTTTCCAGTTTTATTTCAGCTCATACAAAGAAACACTTGAGAGGATCAACTTGATATTTAGACACACACATGCATACACATATATGTTTGCACATATATATATATAGATACATATATATACATATAAATATAAATATATATATATATATATATATATATATATATATATATATATATATATATATACACACCTATAATATGTATGTTTCTCAGTTACTAGAATGTAGCTGATCAAATGTACAATGTCTATGAAGGAGATGATTCAGTTCCACATGGGTAAAGTCATCTCCAGGGAAAGACAATAAATAGAAAGAAAGAGGGAATTAAAATAATTCAAATCAGCAAGATCCATATTTGGAGCTGAAAGAAAAGAATTCTGTTTTTCCTTGTTTCCTAATATTTAGAGTTGGGACGGACTCAAGGGATTTTTTCCTCATACTCTATTTTACAGCTGAGGAAACTGAGTCCTGAAGAGGTCAAACAAGTTGTTTATTATCGCACAAGTAATATAGAGTGGGGCCAGGATTTGAATAGAGATTCCCAGGTGCCAAATTTAGCACTCTTTCAATTGTACCATGTTTCATGTGGATAAAAGACAAATGTCATATTTTGACAGTGGAATGAGATTTCTGTTTTGGATAAGGTTATTGTACTTTGCTTGTTTATTTTTGATTTTGTTTATAATCCTATCAGGTACTGTAACTTTCTCATTCTAGCAAAACACAGAGAGTCTAGCAGCTAATCCCACCTCTAAGAAAGCTAACTATTTGTGAAAATGCCTCCTGAGAAATCTAAAATAATCATCAGGAATCAGGTGAAAAATTCCATTTCAGAGAGGAGCAATGAGAGGATGGTCACAGTGAAGGACTTAAAATGAGCCACTCCCTAGCTCAATTAAAGAACAAAGCCCAAGTGGGAAGGAAAGGGGTGGGGGAGTGAGGGGAAATAATCTTGGGGAATCTCCAAATATAAACCTTTTATGATTCTTCTTTTGTGACTTCTGTTAAGTCCTGAGTACAGCCTAGAAAAAAACTGTCCTAGAATGCTGGGCAGTATAGTTCTGGGAACACACACTCATTAGGATGCTAATCATTTAGCAAGATGTAAATGACTTAACAATAGCATGTTCCAGGTTTCCAGAGTAAATAATTTCCATTTCCATTATAGCATATAAAACAAGTACTCATAAATCGTCCTTGAGAATTAAAGTACTGACTTAGGACACTTTGACCTGAGACCACTTTTTCCTTATACAGTCTCATTTTAAAGTAGGTAAACAGAAAGGGATGGGGGATTTCATATTGCCATGGAAGAAATTAACAACAGTGGACATTAAATAGCAGCCTCACTTCCCATTTGACCTGGAAACATCTGGGCATAGAACTCTGGTGTCCCAAGACAGCAGTTTCTTGGCAGTTTTCTTTCTGACTTTCTATATGTGATCTATGCAGAAGGGAAAGGCCAGGTGGCTTGAAGTAGGGAATGGAAGAATTGCAACATGTGAGATCTGGATTCTAATCCTGTCTCTGACATCAGCAAGTTGTGTAACTATGGGAAGTCATTTGAAAGCTCTCAGACTTTGTTTCCTCATCTGTAAAATGGAGTGGAAAGGAAGGAAGGAAGAAAGGAAAGAAGGAAGGAAGGAAGGGAAGAAGGAAGGGAGGGAGGAAGGAGAAAAGCAGGAAGGAAGAAGAAAAGGAGAAAAGAAAGGAGAAAAGGAGGAAGGAAAGAGAAAAGAAGGAAGGAAAAAGAAAAGAATGAAGGAAGGAAGGATAGAGTGAGGGAAGGAGGGATATATTGATGCAGAAGGGAGGAAGAGAGGAAGAAAGGGAAGATAGGTGGAGAGAAGGAAAAAGCAAAAAGAGGGAAGAAATAAAGGTGAGAAGGAAGGAAGAAGGAAGAAGGGAGGAAAAAAGGAAAGGAAAGGAGAGAAAGGAAGAGAAAAAAAGAGAGAAAGAAATTATTAAAAATTATGTAACAAGCACTGTACTAAGTGCTTCAGACACAGGAAAAAAAAAAAAAAAGAAAAAAATCCCTCTCTCAAGGAGTTCATATTCTTTTTTTTTTTTTTATTCATTTTTCCAAATTATCTCCTCCCTCCCTCCACTCCCTCCCCCCCCCCCCATGGCAGGTAATCCCATACATTTTACATGTGTTACAATATAATCTAGATACAATACATGTGTGTGAATATCATTTTCTTGTTGCACAATAAGCATTAGATTCCGAAGGTACATGTAACCTGGGCAGACAGATATTAGTGCTAACAATTTACATTCACTTCCCAGTGTTCCTTCTCTGGGTGTAGCTACCTCTGTCCATCATTGATCATCTGGAAGTGAGTTGGATCTTCTTTATGTTGAAGATTTCCACCTCCATCAGAATACATCCTCATACAGTATTGTTGTTGAAGTGTACAGTGATCTTCTGGTTCTGCTCATTTCACTCAGCAACAGTTGATTTAAGTCTCAAGGAGTTCATATTCTAATGTAGGAGAGAACACAGATAAGAAGATATAGCTATGGGACAGATGGAAAGATTCATTGTCTTTAGGATATAGATACAAGGGCAATGATAAAACACCTTTAGTGTCATTCTCAATGATAAAAGTCACACACACTTCAGAAATTTAAATATTTGAATGTGTCAAGGACTTTGGGAGATGAGAACTTTGTGGCCTTTAGCAGCTATAGTTTCTGAGGAGGTGGGGACAGATCCCTGACAGGGGCAGTTGTTATGTTGAACTTCCTCAGGGGTTGTTCTCTTCCTTGATGACTGCCTAGGATGGCATGGAAGCAAGACCAATGACCTGAGGGGTCCTGTTGTTCCTGAAAGTTGTTCCTGTGGCTGTCTGGCTGAGGGTGCTTGAGAACTTGAATCTGAGGGAAGGTGGTGGTCAAAATAGGAGCAATGATTTGACCCACAGGCAAATGCCACGTGTTGCCTCTCAGAGAACTTTGCCCATCAGTGCCAGTTAGGCAGACAGTTGATGAAGTGATAACCTCAAAGAGTGGTTATGAGGATTATTGATTTAGAAATGAAAGAATCCCCCCTCTTACCCCAAGGTCATCTTTGCCAGGGTTTTTTAAATTTCCTCAGCTCACAATCCCTTTTTGCCCAAGAAATTTTTACATTACCTCAGGTATGTAGGTATATAATAGGCATAGAAATCACACATTTACTAATGTAAATCATAATATCACAACCCCTCATTTAGTTACATGACCCTCTATGGGGTCACGACCCATAGTTTAAGAAGCTTTGATCTGTACTATACCCTTCATTGTATAGTTTAGGAAACTAGGTTCGGAGGGCTAGTTGCTTGAAATAACAAATAGCAAATGGTAAGTTCAAGATTTGAACCTAGTTCTTATGAATCTCATCCCTTTCCTTGTTCATCATCCTGATTACATGTGAAAATAAAACATAGAAAGTATTTTGCTCAACTTAAAGTATTAGATCAATGAAGGGTAATATCATCATCATTTTCGAAGTAGTACTTGAGAATTTGACCTTTGAGCATAAGATATGATCCATTTTATTTTAAAAAGAATACAATGATGAAACATCTTTTATATTTCTGCACCATCAAAGAAAGTGTCTCTCAGAAACAAGAGCAAACACAGCTCAATGCTACATTCCTTTAGAGAAAGGAGGATTTAGCAAATATCACAAAAACAAAGCCTGTGTATATGACTTAATCCTCTAGTTTCTGACATTTTCTATTGGTGAGATAGGGAATGGGAAGGGCTTCTTGTTTATGGAAGGAAGGGGACTTCTCTAGCTCCCTTGTTTCCTTCTTCAAACATGTATATCTATAGCAAAAGGTTAGAATAAACAGGAAAGTAAGCTATAAATGTTGGATGGGGAGAGATATACAGTTATCCCTTCTACATCGTGACTTTCCCCATTGAAGTTTCTGTATATCACAGGGCAGCATAAGAAAGTAAATGGGATTTTTTGAAAGTTTTGTGGTAACTGTAAAACATGTTAAAGCTAGCAAACAATACAGAATCTATGATAAAATATTTATTTGTTTTCCTGATTAATCAATTTTATTTTGTTATTCACAGAATAAATATTAAAATGAATAAAAATTATAGAAATATTAAAATAAAAAAACTTCATCCCCTTCAAATCTTTCTTTTTTTTTATTAGTATTTTATTTTTCCAAAGTTTTCAACATTGACATTTGCAAAATCATGTGTCTCCATTTTTCTTTCTCTTCCCAAGTCAGCAAGAAATATAATATAGGCTAAATATGCAATATTTCCATATTGATTTAACCCCAGTTTTACATTAAAATACTGTTAACATACTATAAAAGAAAAAAAGAAAAAAAAATCAGGCTTCTTTTCTGGTATAAGGGAAAGGATAAAAAATTTTACATGGATTTTTCAGATGGCAGGGGTGTCAAGTTCCTAACCCACTACATATGGAATGGATAACTGTAGTTGACATGCATGATGTGCCCATTTAGGGAAGGTGCTTCAGTGACTTCAGAGAGAAAGTAGGATCAGTAAATATCATTCGGTCTAAGGAAACTTTAATGCTTTCTGTAGTGACTACATACAGCAGGGACAGTTCTCCTAGAAATCATATTCAACCATTCTTGTAGTCACAAAATTTGATAATCTAAAGAGATTTTAGAGATCACTACATTTGACTCATTACATAACCAATTAGGGCATTATCTTACTTATCTCTAAGAAGCAATGATTTAGCTTTTGCTTATAAGTAGTATCACATAGTGAAAAAGATCTATATATGGATGCAAATGATCTTGGTCTGAATTCTGATTCTGCTACCTGTGTGACCTTAGGAAAATTGCATAAACTCTATGACACTCAACTCTTCTACTATTAAATGATAGGGATTGAGCTAATGGCCCCTAAATGATTTTACAAAAGTAAATCTGTATTCATATTATCTGCAATGGCAAAAAAAATTCACTGCTTCAAACGGTAAACATTTGCCTTTTTTGGGCAGCTTTAGTAATTTTGAGGTTTTTTTTTTATTATTATTATATCACACCTTAAGAAGTAGTGGTTTCCTTTTCGATCCCATGCATTTTATTTTCATGTTTTTAAAAACATTATTCTGAGAAAGGTTCATAGCCTTTATCAAATTGCCAAAGGATACTACAGCATACCCACAAAGTTTTCCTATTCTGAGAAAAGATATAGAGGAATTGATTAGCTATACTGGTGAAAAGTTTCTTCACCTAGGAATTCCCTAAGCCAATGAAATATCAGGTCTAGTTTCTATTCCTGTTAAGCTATATTCACTCCACTCTTAAAATCCCACCCCATAATTTCAATTTTGCCCTTGACAAGTACATATGCCCTCTCCCATAAGACAACCTTTCACATATTTTATGGTGTCTATCATGTCTCCTACTTTCCAAGGCTAACTGCCCTTAGATCCTTTAATCAATTCTTTTATGAAAATCTCTGGCAGAGTGCGTGGCTGATGGCTCCTGTCTCCTGGCTTCAAAGCACATGCAGTACCCTGGTTCTAACAGAGCCATCCTTTCTGGGCATTGCTAAATGCCATTTGGTCTGTCTGTCACTTTTGATTCCCAGAAACCAACAGCTTTGCTGTATGCCACGGTTTTCTTTCACCAGTCTCTAAATAGTAATTCAAGGTCTTACTTATTTAGTGTCTCCCATGTATGTCTCCATTAATCTTAAGGACTGTTAGGACATTTTCAAAATTCAAATAAAACATAAAAATCTAATGACATAATTTACAGGAAATTCCTAGTTATTTGTCCTTCAAAAGAAGTTTATATATGAGACCCCTGAACCCCATGTGGCCTGAAATACTCCTGAATGCAATCTGAATCAGATTAAAATACAGCTGGGAAATATTTAACAAAAAGAATACAAATACAACCAAACATAGATAATGTTGATATGTGTTTCTCTAAGTCAATGTTTACCTTTAGAGTTATGTATAGTTTAATGGTCCACATTTCTATTTGAGTTTGACCCCATTTCCATACAGGATTTGGAAAGGATGAACAATGGAAAATACCACCAACAACAAAGAGAGTGATAGGAACGACAAAAGAATGAGAGGGTAACACATGTCTCTAAAACATGGAAATTGATAGGCAATTAGTCTATGAGTGACTAATCAAATCCAAAGACTGCAGATTTGCAAAAGACCCAAGAGGTCTTGTCCATTCCTTACAGAAAGCATAAATCATGTCTAATATTTCTGACGTCTTGTTAGCCAGTTCAAGATTGAAGAGCTCTGTTAATAGAGAAACGATGACCCCCTAAAGCAGACTCTTCCAATTTTGGACAACACTAATTATGAAGACATTTTTCCTTAGATTGAACTACAGTTGGTTTTCCTGAAATTTTTCACCAATTAGACTTAGTTTGCCCTTTAGGTCCAAGCATAATAATAATGATAACTAATATTTAGGGGACATTTTAAAGTTTCCCGCATAACTTGGTGCACATTATCTTGTTTAAACCTCACAACAACCTGGTGACGTAGATGCTACATGTCTTTTTAAATTATTGAAAATAAACGCAAAGTATAGAGAGATTGTGACAGAACAAATCTTTCTATGTGATAGCTCTTCAGAGACTTAAAATCATGGCAACTTCATTCTTTTGCTCTCTCTCTCCCCCCCCTCCCTTCCCCGCCTGCAGCAGGTCTTATTTCACACAGTATCACTTTGTATAAATTATCCCAGTTTTCTGAATCTGTCCTAGTCATCATTTCTGAAACTGCCACGAAGTCTATCATATTCTTGTGTCACATTTGGTAAGCCCTTCCCCGATTAATGGGCATCCTTTTTGTTTTGATTTCTTTGCTATTCTCCCAAACTGCCCACTCTCTCTGTCCATTTCTCTCTCTCTCTCTCTCTCTCTCTCTCTCTCTCTCTCTCTCTCTCTCTCTCTCTCTCTCTCTCTCTCTCTCTCCCTCTCTCTCTCTCCCTCTCTGTCTCTCTCTGTCTCTCTCTGTCTCTCTCTCTCCCTCTCTGTCTCTGTCTTTCTGTCTCTCTCTGTCTCTTTCTCTCTCTCTGTCTCTCTGTCTCTGTCTCTGTCTCTGTCTCTCTTCTCTCTCTCTCTCTCTGTCTCTCTCTCTTCTCTCTCTCTCTCTGTCTCTGTCTCTCTGTCTCTCTGTCTCTGTCTCTGTCTCTGTCTCTGTCTCTCTCTCTTCTCTCTCTCTCTCTCTCTCTCTCTCTCTCTCTCTCTCTCTCTCTCTCTCTCTCTCACACACACACACACACACACACACACACACACACACACACACACACACCCTTTTCCTTGATCTTTGATCTCTTTGGCATATGATAGGTAGGTCAGGTAGTGTACACAATTTACAGATTTTGTAGTACAACTGAAAATTGTTTATTAGTGGTTGGAATGTTTTATAGCTCCACCACTGGTGCATAGTATGTCTTTTTTGCCTTTGGGTAATCACTAGCTTAACCCAACCCTCTGGTCAGTGCCTTCCCTCCCTCAAGCATGTTAAACTAATTACTTAGACAAAGTTTTTGTTTTTGTTTTTTAAATTTTGTTTTGTTTTTTTAAAGTTATTAAAACAACCTGAAATTTGATTAGTTCATGAAATTGACTTTCAGGTCACCTGGGTATAAGAAAGGAAAGAAGGAAAAACACATAATAAATGTCTATTGTGCGCAAGACACTGTGTTAAGCCTTTAATAAATATTTTCTCACTTGACTCTTAACAAGTAGGTGCTATCATCATCCCAGTTTTATAGAAGAAGAAACTGAGGCAATCAGAGGTTGAATGAATTGGTAGGGTCATATAGCTAATAAATGTCTAAGACTGAATTTTGAACTCAGGTCTTCCTACATAGGGAACCACTAAAACTTTGTCAAGAGGAGAGTGTATATTTCAATCCTTTAAGGAAGATTTTCTAACAAATGTTACTTGGGAAGTATAAAAGCAGGCAATAGAAGAACATTAATACTTTAAAAAATTATATATATATAATATATATATATATATATATATATATATATATATATGTAAGGTTCAGTTGCATTAATTTTTTGGGGGAGGCTTTGATAAAAATACTGGAGTGATTTGCCCTTTCGCAGATGAGGAAAGGAGGCAAACAGGATTAAGTGATTTGCCTAGAATCATACAACCAATTGTGTGTGAGGCTAGATTTGATCTCAGAAAAGTCTTCCTAACTCTAGTCTCAGCACTCTCTCTGCTGTGACACCTGGCTGTCCATAATACTTCAAATACACACATGCTGTCTTTACATTGCTTGCCTTGGGCAACATTTTTTTTAAAAATTAACTGTCTTTTGGGGTTTGTTTCTGTTCTTTTTTATTCATCTTAATGAGGGATGAATCTATCTAACCATGAAGAAAATAGATAGAACAAAAGAAGACAATTTTAAAAAGTAAAGAGTAAGTTTGCTTAAATTCTGTTTGCACTCTCAAGTGTATTATACAATGTGGATACTATTTGGTTTTATACAGATAACAGCACAGGCGATTACTATTTTGTTTTTTCATTGGTTCTTTGATACAGAACATTTGTTGAAATGTCTCCCATACGTTAAGGCCATTGTGACCAAATATGGAATGGCTTGGAGAATTTTCCCAGTCCCTTATTCTAGTCTAGATTTCCACTGTCAAAGATACGATATGCAAATGGTAAATGAGCCTCTTTTGATTCTTCCCATAAGAGTTTCAGATAGAATACTCGGCAGAAACAAGAGGAGAAAAACAGTTGAGACTTGTTAGAAACAAAAACATTTTTGTTCCCAATTTTTAAGCACTGTTTCATTCCAAATATAGTGACATTAGACTCACATCAAGCTTTGGATGTGAAATTGCACTCATTCAAGTGTTTCATTTGGCAGGAACTCAGGAGAGAATATAATTTACCAAGAAATGTTTCTCCCTGACTTCTTTATAAAATGGAGAATTCATTACCAATAGATAGGAGTGACACAAGCTCCTTTACCAAGGCTGGGAATGGGTTTCTCTTTATTGTACCATTTAAAAGTCCCTATTTTCTACCCATGAACATTTTATAAATTATTAAAAAAATTCTTCTTGGGCAGGTGGGGTGAAGAAAGACTAAGGTTTTATTCTGAGATGCTGCACCTTGAACTTGTCCAAAGTTTTTTTTTAAATGAATTTCTGAGGGCTTTGTGCCCCTTCCAAGTATTTATGCTTTTAATCAAATGCATTTAGTAAATCAAAGGATGATATGAAATAGACTAAAGGATAAGTCCTTTTTTTCTTTTCCAGGGAAGTGCCCCTATTTTAATGACTAGAATTATGGCTTCAAAATTTTTTTTCATATATGCTTTATGTTGTTAGGTTGACAATATCTGTTTTCCAAATTAAAAATTCTAATAGGATTAAATTCTTATATATAATTGACACATAAAAAGGAAATTGTTGGATGATGCTATAACATGGTCATTTAAGAAATTATTAACAGAAATTTAGCAATCCCAGAAATTTCAAATTTAGTTATAATTTATGAAATGTGGAATTTCAAGGATCCTTAAGAAGCCATTTGACCTGCTTAATCCCTTACTATTAAGATAGATATATTGATAAAGCCATCAAGACAAACATGAATCTCTACTTAAAATAATTCTTTGCCAGGGTTCTTGATCTGGAGTCTGTAAACTTTAAAAAAAGACATATTTGGATAGTTGCATTTTGAAATAATTGGTTTCTTTTGTAGTTCTATATCTTATTTTATATATTTAAAACAATTTTTTTTTTCTTCTGAGAACAGGTCCATATGCTCCACCAGACTGCCTAAGGGGGTATATGACACAGAGAAAATTAAGAATTACTATGTTCATGCAAAGTTATATTTTATTTGTGACTGAGGCAGATGATGTAGATAACAGATATTATTCTTTCTAAGACACATTTTTTAAAAAAGGTTAAGAATCCCTGTGTTAGAGGAAAAAAAAAACAAATTAATTTGAATTCAATTTAATTCAACTTAGCAGATATTTATTAAATTTCTATTATGTACCAGGTACTTTTTTTAGGTTCTGAAGCTACAAATGACAAAAAATGAAACCTAAACCTGCCCTCAAGTAGCTTATGTTCTACTGGGAATGAACAGCTCCATTTGATGAGTGCAAGCATTTTAATACATGTTTATTGGTTACTTGCTGTTTCTTCCTTCCTCATAATACTTCGTTTCCCATCTCAGTGCCTTTTATATTACTGGCTATCCTGAAAACTTGAAATGCTCTCCTTTTTCACTTCTACATCTTAAAATCTCTAATTTCCTTGAAGTCAGGTCAAAAGCTGCTTGCTGTGGGAAAATGTCCCTGGTCTCTGAACACCTAGAACAAATTCTATTATGACAAAGTTATCAAAACATATTCTTTATAAAATTCAATTTTATGAACCCCACATTAAGGACCTCTGATTTCTAGCCCAACATTTTCCTTTAGAAGAAGTGATTTATTTATATTCATATATACTGAGAATAAGAATTACAATATATAATAAGAATATTGGTCTATACAATGAAAACAAAGTAAACTGAAAGAATAACAAAGTGAATGAAACTGAACAATCTTTGACCCCCCCAAAAAGCTATACTACTTCTTAGTTGAGGTAAAGGACTCCAATTTTTTAGTTCTCAGTTATTAGATTAGAGAAATTCCTAGTTATTAGAGAGAACTCTTTGAGAGGGATTAAATAGGATGGAGGAGGTAGCTATGGTAGGTGATATACAAATGAAAGACAATAAAATCTGTTGTTCTAATGCTTTAATTCTCTTAGGTGGCAGACATGTTAGAGATGGAAAAAAAGATTCAGAAAATTTGACTAAAGTGTTCAATTTACAAAGACAATAAGTGTTAGAGCTTGAAGCCAGATTATCTGAATCCAAAGCCAGGAGTTCCTTACCTTACTGTATGGACTATTTAAAATGATCAAGTGAAATTATGAATTAGGAAGATTAAACATCTGGAAAAAAAAACAACTGGATTTAGTTAGGCTTAATTTTTTCCTAATTTATCGTTTATATGTCTCATTCTTCACAAAAATTGAGAAGTAGGTAAAGACTCTCATCCATGATTTTATTCTTTCTATGGTTGTACAATGTTAATTTCTCAAATTCTATCTTTGCTACTTCCTTGAGGAGCATACCTTAACCCACTTGAAAGAATCGTAAGGTTTTTTTAAATTATTTTTTTTATTAATTTTTTTATAATTATAACATTTTTTGACAGTACATATGCATAGGTAAATTTTTTTTTACAACATTATCCCTTGTACTCCTTTCTGTTCCTAGTTTTTCCCCTCCTTCCCTCCACCCCCTCCCCTAGATGGCAGACATTCCCATACATATTAAATATCTTATAGTATAAAGAATGGTAAGGTTAAAGTTGAAGACCTAGATTTGAAACCCACTTCTGCCACTTGTGATCAGTGTAACTATGGGTGATTCCACGACCTCTCTAGAGCTTAGTCTTCTCAATGAGTGGAATGAATTATATAATTCCTAAAGTTCGTTCTAGCTCTAAGTCACTGATCCTGTCCCTGGCCAAGTCTCATGCTATGGATGCAATCTAGTCTATCTACATACCCAATCAGCTCACTTGATAGGCTAATCTAAGATAATATAATACAGGTTCATTTTCTTATTTAAGGTAATAAATTTGGATTTTGACAAATTTTTTGGTGGCAACATCTTAGCACTAAGAGGTACTATGATAAAAAATTTAATTATTATAATAGGTAAGCCTGTGGCAAGATAAATTTTAATTTTTGCAATCCCTATTTAGATCACTGACTATTCCAGAAAAGTAGACTATGGAATACATTTCAGAAAAGATGAGATTGTCACACAGTATTTCAAAACATATCTATCTAAGATTTTAAGTAAGATAGGGTAATCTGAATTTTGTCCTAATATATCAAAATTCAGAGAATAATAGAAGCAACACAGGAGAAACTTAACTGAGTATCTAGCAAGTAATAATTATTTAAAATAGGAAATTATGAAATGACCCATTTCCTTTCCTTAAAGTTGGGAAGCTGTGCTTTACATAAGTCTAGCCAAGCTTCTTCTTCTTCTCTCTCTTCCCCAGCTGTGACCTTGGGTTCTGTATCTTTCCATGGAGTACTACTGATTTTCCTTCCTCTATATCTGGCAAAGTTTCAGGATCCCTCTCTATCCAACTCAGTTTATCTTTTAGTTATTAGAAAGCTTATTTTGCCGCACAGCCCAGCTACATTTTGTATTGCTTGAACTGAGTACAAAAAGTTAAAGTTTTGGGTGTTCTCATTTGGGAAAGGTCTATGAAATAACTGCTTAAGGATGGCTTTGGAAAAAATGACATAAAATGTGTCATTTTTCAAATAATGTACTGGTATATTGGAGAGAAGTCCTTCTAAATGTTTTATAACTACCAACAGCCAAAAGACCCTACCCCCTCAAAAAAAAGCAGAATTTGAAATTGGAACAAAGCATGGCCATGTAATTTTGTCATAAGATAGATGACATGTAGTGCTGAACTAAATATATTTTTAAAAACTGAGAATGAAATAAATCTCCTTGTATTCTGGTAAATCAAATTAGCCTGATTTTTTTTTTTTCTCTGCTGGCTCTTTATTACTATTTTCTTTTTCTTTACTATTTCAACAAGATAGAAATGAGCATGACAGAATGGATGGAAAGTCCCAGCCTTAAAACCAGTATACATACTTTAAGATCTGTCATATATTATGGGCAAGTGACAACTTCCTAATCCTTTAGCCACTCTATAAATAAAGTCTATAAGTTTGAGGGAAAGTGCTGAGTTATTTTCATAGTTTTTTTTTTTTTGATTCACCTTTAATAACTAGTTATATCCTAAAGACATTGAGATAAGGAGGTGGGGGTGAGATCATCACAGAGGATGCCAACAGAAATATTTAAAAGTCATTAAAATCAGTAGTTTTTTGCATTGAGTAAAAGCACACCAAATTACACCTTCCTCCCAACTGGCACAAAATATTGAGCATAGTTATTTCTGTCTTCATGGTTACATTCTCTGAGAGAATGTGTCATTCGTTCATGGAAATTTTCCTGCTTGCTTACTATGAAGATTTTTGTTTGTCTCATTCTTGAAAGGCCTGGGGGAAGAAAAAAAAAAAAAAGGTTTGCAAATGACAGTGTTTTCACAGGCAAAGAAAGGGTTTTGCTCTTATCAGAAGATCCCAAGAGGAATAAAGTCTAGTTCTCATCCTTTACTAATCAATAATTTCTAGGTCATTTTATTTAATTTTATTTTTATTTTTTGGTTACTCTGGGTGACCAAATCAATATCTGAGAAATAGTAGAGTGAGACAGTAGAAAATATCCAACATTAGATATCCAAAGTTTTTTAAAAAGCACTTATATACATTCAGTATACATAAACTTGATAGACCATAGATTCTTGTAGCTTTAAAATGAGGGGGAAAGATTTGGACTAGATCACATTATATATGATTTCTGGATGAATGGAATCCCTCCATTAAAAAAAATCTCTTAAATAATGCTTACATCAAAATATGCAGTGTTTTGGTTATATTCATGAATAAGATAAATTTAATTATTTTGGTCCAGACCTGTGGTTTTCTCTTTATAAGGAATTTTTAGTATGGTCACCCCTCCACTGATACATGTCAGTCCTTAAATCTTATAAAGTTGCATTAGGAGATTATGAGATTCAATTTAGGATATTATTTCCCTGTGATCATAGATTTGTACTTTAAAGAGATCTAAGAAGTATTTTGGTCTAATTCTTTGATTTTACAGTTTAAGAAACTGAGGTCTTAAGGAGGTAACATTATTTGCTTCAAGCAATACACGTGTAGGAGACAGGATCAGAATTTGAACCTGTAATTTGATTTCAAAGCCAGTGATCATTTCCCTATACCATGTAAACATCCTACTGATGATTGACTGATGATGGCTTCAATGTGACACATGTCTATTATATTCAAGTGCCAACTTGCTTAGCTACATGTAAATGGACATGCTCAGGAATTTGATTTTCATTTTATCATGTTCTTAATCTTGCTTTCCATTGAGTATCAATTTGTGACATAATTTGGAATGAGATATCGTTCCCTTTACCAACACAGCATGATTCTTTTGCTCCACAGCTTCATCACCTGGATGTTATTTAAAGTACAGATTCCTTCTGTCCTAATCTGAGATGTCCTTCACTAGCTCCATTTCCTTTTTTGTTTATTTTTAAAGACTATGACAACCTAATATAAAGTTTCCCTCTCTTCCAACAAATCCTAAAAGTGTATTTATTTTGAATATATGCACGGGAGAAAAGGAAAAAACCTTACACATTAATGTTGAAAGTAATAATTAAGTTGCCTTTATTCTATCTACCAGCTCAGCCTAATTATAAATAAAGACAAACAAGTGCAACATAAAAAAAAACCCACATTTATTCCTTTTTAATGGACTTTTAAGTCAGTTTCTCAAATTGTTGATGAATGTAATAAAATTAAATTAAATTAAAAGAAATGTCAAGAAGAAAACAAATTTAAAAATTAACAAAGCCCACAATAAATTTGCAATTACATGTCCATTAAAGGTTTTAAAGAGGGTTAATTTTAGCCCAGAAAGGATCGACAGGATTGGTGCTTCGGCAGGAACAATTATTATCATTGCAAATTACTTAAACTATTAAGCGGAGAATAATTCAGAAATATCATTAGCAGTCAAATTACGGGAAAAAACTTGTTTTCTTTCCCCCTTTGTTTAATTTAAACTTAATGTCTGCTTATTCTCACACAAGCAGAAAATGCTGATAAATAATTCCAGAGCATGCCTAAACATCTCCCTTCACAGCTAGCTTCTAATTTGTTCTCTGGAGACCCTTCTTGGGAGCTGAATAAAATATTTTCATTTATTCGAGGAGAGCCTCCACTACCATACGTTTCTAATCTCCTGTTGCTCGGTAATGCCTCTAGATGAGGTCTTCAGCAAATCATTAGACTTGTTCAATAACAACGCTACAAAGCACCAGAGATTTGCCGTTAGTGAAACAAAGAAGTTTTTCAAACAGAGGATGGGGAAAAAGGAAAGGGAAGGGAAAAAAAAAAAAAAAAAAAAGAAAAAAAAAAACCTTTAATAAGCTAACTTGAGTTTCTAGGGCAAGTTTCAGAGATTATTTAACATTTTCAACTTTCTGGCAGTCGCAGTAGAAGGAGATTTTCAATGTGCGGTGTCAGAATTCTTGGAAAGGCCATGCTTAAAGGGCTAGAAACCCAGCCTGTGATATTGCTTTGCTGATAGAATCCAGTAGCGGGTCTGGGTCACTTGGCCATGTCAAAAAGGTGGTCTCAGAGGCAGAACAGAAACCCGGCTCTCCAAATGTTTGCAAGAAATTGTCTTTTTCCCCCCTTCTCTCTCTCTCTCTCTCTCTCTCTCTCTCTCTCTCTCTCTCTCTCTCTCTCTCTCTCTCTCTCTCTCTCTCTCTGTCTCTCTCTCTGTCTCTCTCTGTCTCTGTCTCTGTCTCTCTCTCTCTCTGTCTCTCTGTCTCTGTCTCTGTTGTCTCTCTCTCTCTGTCTCTCTCTGTCTCTCTCTCTGTCTCTCTGTCTCTCTGTCTCTGTCTCTGTCTCTGTCTCTCTCTCTGTCTCTCTGTCTCTATCTCTGTCTCTGTCTCTGTCTCTCTGTCTCTCTGTCTCTCTCTCTCTCTCTCTCTCTCTCTCTGTCTCTCTCTCTGTCTCTGTCTCTCTCTGTCTCTCTGTCTCTCTGTCTCTCTCTCTCTCTCTCTCTCTCTCTCTCTCTCTCTCTCTCTTTAATAAAAATTAAACGTTGCAATGATCAGATAACAAAAATGACTTTAGTAAAAATGTCTCCATTCATCAAGATATGATTTGATGAAAGGAAATTACAGGCTTGTAACAATTAATCTTCCTTTTTTCATAGGATTGAAATCTGTGATAATTTATGCCAAACAAGGCTAGGTGCCAATTAATGGCCAAAATCAAGCGTAATCAAGTGATTTTTAATATGTAATGGTATCAGGAGGTGGAATCTGCCCAGGCAACAGCAGTAGCTAGGGATAGAGGAGAGTATAAAATCCCAGGAGAGAGAAGGGGGTAGGGAGTGACTCATGCTACTTGACAGCCCATCAATCTTGTTTTGTTGTTGGTTTATTACATTTTTTTTTATATTAAAAAACCTTACTCTGAAAAAGTTTTGGTTTTGTTGTTCAGTGTCAAAGTTTTCTTGCACGGAGGAGGTAAGGATGAATGAGGCAGACAAAGATACAGATGGAGGTACTTAGAAGAGTTATTTGTTGTACTCCCTGAAGGGCAGCCAACCCCTGCTGGTGATTAGGCAATTTCAGAGGCTAAGTGAAAGCATCCCCCTGCCACCACCACCATTTCAGGCGTAATGAAGGATGAGGTCCAAAATAAAATAAAAAATAATAATGGACATTTATTCAGCACTTTAAGTTTGGAAAGCAAAGGCATATTCCTGTAGTGGGCAAAGTGTTTTGCTTGGAATCAGAAAAAACATGAGTTTTAGCCAGCCTCACACATCCACTAGTTGTATGGGAAAGTTATTTCATCTCTCAAACCTCAGTTTCCTCATCCATGGAATGTAGGTAATATCATGGCTATGTTGCAGTGGTATGAAAATCAATTGACATTATGTGGATAAATGTTTTTGTAAACCTAAAGTTCTATATCAATTTGAGCCAGCATTATTACCTTCATTTAATCCTAATGATTTTAATCCTGTGGGGGAGGTTCTTTAGATATGAGTATATCTATTTTATAGATGAGGGATGTTAAAGTAAAGACTGTATTCCCCTTTTCTCCTCACTACAGTCCTGGGATGCATCATCCCTATTTTACAGAAGAGGAAACAGAAGCAATGAAGAGAACTCCAGTGAATTGAGTAGAATCAATCCAATCCAAGCTAATCCAATTTCTTAAGTGTCTAAGATATACCAGACTCAGTTCTAAGCCTTGGGGATACAATTAATAAAAACAGTCCCTGCCCTCAAGGAGTTTATAATCTAAAGGGGAAAACCACATAAAAAGAGAAGCAGGGGAAAAGGGGATGAGGAGCATCAAGGATTACCTTCATGGGGGCATGTCATTCTGAGGAATGAAAATCAGACAGGGCAGCAGATGCAAAATAAAGAGATCTAAGAGTCCAATTTCTGCCTTCCACAAAAGAGGGTATTGGGAAGAATTTGGTACACTTCAATCAGAGCAAAGAGGAGTCTGATTGAGGTGGAGTCAATTAAGACTTGATTGATCAAATAGCTAATAAGAAATAGATGGCTGCACTTGAGTTTGAGGGTTGGGAGAAGTTAACTGCCTTGCCTGCAGTCATACATCTAGTAAGTATTAAATAATTAAATTTGAACCCAGTTCTTTCCTGAATAAATCCCACAGTCTTTCTATTACACCAACTTTATCTTAGTGAAGCCTAGTGGTTCTCAAATTTTTTTGGTCTCTGTACTACTTTATAATCTTAAAAATAACTGAGACCTCCAAATAGCTCTTGTCTATATGGGTTAGAAATTAAAATGTATAATTAATATTAAACATTTTTTGACCTCATGGACTCCTTGAAAAGATATCCTAGGAAATCCTGGACCACACTTTGAGAACCACTGGTATAGAACAAAAGAATGGTTATGTCAGGAATTAGGACTTCTCAAAATGTCAAAATCTAAAGGGTTGATAGGGAAGGGACAAATCTGGGGGGCAGAGAAGAGATTTTGAGACAGATACTATCTCATTAGTATTAGAAGGTAAGCTGGTGGGAGCTTGGAGAGGATGACAGTTTTATATTATGCTTTCCCTTAACTTTCACTTTTCATAGTGTAAAGAAGTATACCCAAGACTTTGACTTCTCTACAGGGCCATTGCTTTGGCCCCAAAAGCCATAATTGTGTTGCTTAATTTGCAAGATTTTCATAAAATCTAACACATATTTATAATAATAATATATATATATATATATATATATATATGTGTGTGTGTGTGTGTGTGTGTGTGTGGATAGATAGACAGACTTAGATATAGGGAGGCAGATGGATGGATGGATAGATAGATAAAGCTAGATAAAAATAGACATAAATATCTTTATATATATACACATACATGTATATATATATATCTATATATACATATGTACATATATATCTATATCTATATCTCTCTCTATATATATGTGTGTGTGTGTATGTGTGTGTGTTATCTATCTATCTATCTGTCAGTTAGCTTGATCGTGGATAAAGAATCCTACCTTAGAGTAAGGAAGACCAAGCTTCAAATCCTATCATTAATATCTCCTGACTATATGACTCTGGGTAGGTCACTTGACATTAAAGTGCCTCAAGCACTTTCACTAAGAGAAGGTAGAAGTAATTCTTCATTTGAAACTCCCAACACCAATAAAGAAAGCACAAGTCCAGGAAAATAACAACAATAACAATAATGACAATAGCCCCTATATCTCGGGATAATAATGAGGGGGAGAAAAAGCAACAATAAAACAGTGTCTACCTCAGAAAAATTTCCATTTCACTATAAATAACTCAGACAATGTTCATTAAAAAACATAGCCCATTATTTTCTTCTGAAAGGCCCAAAATCAAGAAATTTGACTTCCTACTTTTCCCCACATTGTCAAAAATGGTTTGGTTTAGTTCCATTAATTCATTTGAATATTCTTTCTTAATCTAAAAGCTGTACATTGCACTTTTCAGTAGGAATAGGGGATTCTGATTATAAATTCTCTTCCTTCGGAACCCCTTACCTTCATCTGAATTTTCAGCCACTTTTTTTCAACTAGACGTGGTCTTAAGAACTTCTTCACTTTCTTCCTTCACTTGGGATAGAATTCTAAAAGATCTGAAGTGTAAATAAAGGAAGAACTGAGAATGAAGGTGACACTTCGTGGAGAAAGGTTGGCTTTATCATTAGCCAATTCCTGCCACCATTTTAATAGTTAACTTTGGAAGCTAAAAGCAGCTGACATCCAATATCGTGCTTGGGTTCTGGGTTCCCAGCTAAGCTAAGCTGGCACTGCACAATTTAGGGATATTTTTAGACTCAAAATAAAAATTGAACTTACCCAGTGTACAAAACCACATGCATTTGGGCTAAAACCCAGACATTTCCGAGGAGAATTAGACTATATGCCCTTTGTACTTAACAATGCTTCCCTTTTTGGCAGGTCATTTATCACCTCTAGCCTTAACCTTTTTTTGTTCCTCTCACCTTAAGCAACATTAGCCGTGGTCAGTAGCTGGATGGAGACCTTATGGATATACCTGGCAAAGTAGTTCCTAGGATTCAATTAGTGACTCTTTTATTAACCTGAATAATATCAACATTACAACAGGAGAAATACTGCCTGGCTGGCTGACTGGCTTCTTGGAAGCAGAATTGATGAGGAAATAATACAAAGCCAACTTCTGCCCTCCACTTTAAAGAATATAGGATTACACATGAAGAGTTGGAAGGGATCTTGAACATTGTCTGGCCAACCCCATAATTTTTATAAAGGAGGAAACTAAGGCACAGAGAAGTTAAACTGCTTCCTGAGGGTAATAAATACTGTATGTGGTATTAGAGTTGGGATTGAAAACCACGTCTTTGATGACAAATCCAGCACTTTTTCCCCACTGGTCTGTATTTCAGGACATTTTATCTACCATAGACATTCTCTGAACAACTTTATCCCACATTATAATTATAATGTAATTTGAATGGACTCTGACCTCAGTGTACGAGGGCCAGGACTATTACATTCCCTGCCTGGTATGCTGAAGGAATTGGAAGTCTCTTCTTTTCCATTGGCCCTAACAATCTCCTTCCCCCCATTTTAGGGGATCAATGACTATCATTTCATGCTTACCTGTTTATCTTGTTTACATGACATTTATTTTTACAAAAGGATATTTACTTCAAAGATATATCAAGAAGAAATACATAAGCATTTCCCCCCAAACCTCAGAGTTATTACCTTCCTGCTAAAAAAATTCTTCCTTAGGTCTCTTGGGAATGAAGGGGGATTAGACTCATAGGTTAGCTCAGTTCCTATATGGCTTAAATCTCCTCAAGTTCATGTCTAAAGCCTTATGGCTTAACATTCTTACACCCTTACTCTTCAGGACTTCATATTCCCTATGTTTGCAACATCTGGCTTGGATCCTAAATTTACATTTCCTGGTGTTTTGAGTTCTATAGCTGGAGACACTTCTCTCTGCACCTAGAGTTGAACTGAATGATTGTAAAGGCAAAACATAGGGCCTGGGCCCTTTCTCAGGGTCAGATGTCCTAAAGGGAGTTAGGGGGAGGCCAAAAGGAAGTGGTCTGCATTGACCCTTCTCTCTTTCTTCATTGTATCATCTGATGTGAATGAACTAGTCCTTCATCCTTTGACATGGATGCAGGGAAAGCTCTGATAATATTCAGAGAGTGCATAGTTCTGGACATAATCAATTAGAAAATGTTGCTTCCAATCATGTGATAAGCTAATGACCACCCACAATCTATTCATTGCTAAGAAGCAGGTTGCTATCATCTTGCACATCCTTAAGTTATCTAAGAGCCATCACACTTGCATTTGCCCTGGGCTTTAAGTTTTGCACATCCCTTTACATGCTTTATCTCATATGATGCTCACAACTACCCAGAGTATGTGCTTTTATTATTTTTATTTAAAATTTAAATTTTTAAAGTTGAGGAAAATGAGACAGACATAAGTGACTTGCCCAGAATCATGTAGCAATCAAGTATCTAAGGTCCTATTGAACTCAGGACTTTCTGAATCCAAGCTGCCTTGTTGCCACTTATGTTATTTTCCAATAATGCTGTTAATACATTATAATTAAAACTATTCTTCTATTATTGCCATTACAATACAATTGTTAGAATTCTGAATGTTGACTTTTCCCTCTCTCTATTTCTATTCTAGTTTCTTCTCTTATTTCCACAACTACAATCCCCCTACTTTCTCCTTATATTCTCTTTCAGCTCCTCTTTTCCCCTCCCTTTTTGTTCATACATTCAGCCAACATTCCTTAAGTATCTACCCTTGGTAAGTAAGAGCTTATGATCACAAAGGTAAAACCACAGAGTCCCTCATCTCAAGGAACTAGCATTTTATTAGGAGAATCCCTTCTCTCCCTTGTTCCTTTTTCTCTCCTCTTACAAAAAACCACTAAATTTCAAAATTGGCCAAGACCTCAGCAGCCATCTATCCCCACTAATACCACAAAAGCAATTGCTGTTACAAAATACCTGTCAAGGGACCATCCAGGCTTTGTTTGAAGATTGCCAAATCAAGGGAAACCAATTCCTGCCAAGGCAGCCAGCCCTTTCCACTTTACATAGGATTTCATAGACTTTTCTTTCTCTCACTTGGGAGAAACCACTGTGGCCATCTATTCTAATCTATTCAATAAGAAGAATTATATCTATTACAAATCAAGAAACTAGAAACTTGGCCTTTGACTAAAGACCCTCAGTGAGAAGGAAACCATCCCTCATGAAGCAATCCATTTCACTCTTAAGTCGCTCCTATTCTTAAGATTTTCCTGATATCAAACCTAAATTCTCCTAGTTGCAACTGCCCCCTACTGCTCCTACTTCTGATGTGTAAGGTCAAACAGAAGAAATCTACTTCCTCTTCTATAATATGTAATTGAAGACAATTCACCAAGTCCTTCCTATAATTCCAGGGAATGATTTTAGGTAGAAATAATGTGAGTGAATGGGAATATAAAGACTAAAATGATATAGCCCTCTCCCCAAGAACACCCATGCTTATTTTCTTATATGTGAAAATGCTTAGAAAAAAAGAATCTGTGTGTAATAAAGGTATCATTGATTAAAAAAATTGGTATGAGAACAGGAGATAATTTTATAGATGATTTCCCATAATGGACCACATATTTGTGGTATTGCATAAGATTCCATTCTGAGTTTTGATTATTTTTAATAAAATGGAACTTGACACAATAAAGGAATAAGTAATTTTAATGAGTGTTCTCATCAGTGGGTGTTTTGCTCATGGTAATAGTATATTAGACTTCCTAGAAGATTTAACTGTTGAGATAACATTAACAATTTGCTGATCATTCATATTAAGTGAGGCATAAAAATATTTAGCCTTTTCTCACCAAACATGTTCTACAGGAAAGTTTTTAAAACTGTGCGTCATGACCTAATTTGGGATCACATAATTGCATATGGGGGGGTCACAAAATTATGATTTATTATCAGTAAATGTTTGATTTGTATACCTATTTTATGTATCTATATACCCAGGATAGTGTAAAAATTTCTAAGGTAAAAAGAAGCTACTAGTGGAAAAAGTTAAGAAGCCCTGTTCTATAGATCACAGAATAATTCTTTGTAATGTCAAAATGGTGACAAGATTCCTTAGTGGTAGAGAAATTTAACAGATGCTTTTTTATGGACAACAATGTGATAGCATTGAACTCTAAATTTCTATATGATCTATTCAATGACACTTAAAGATGATTGACCTAGGCATTTATATTTAGAAACTAAGCTAGATAAAAATGCCTATATATCAGATAATATATGAGGAAACAGTTGATGCATTAATCTATTCCATGAACGAATTTAATTTGACAGGTACTATAGATAGAAAATGGACTGGGTCTAGAATTAACTCGTAGGAAAGATCAGATCAGATCTTAACTGCTTTTGAAGATCTCAAACTAAATGATGTGCAAAGTAATACTGAGTATACATAACTCTTACGTTGTTAAACTGGGAGTTAGATAAGGTTTCAATGATTATTAAAGATATTTTCTGTATTCGTTATTCTAATGGAGCTTCACTCCCAGGTTGTTTCAGTAGTGTTCAAATTGGAAATCTATGAGGGACAACATTTTCAGCTATAGTGATTATGTCAATGAATTTTTCTCCAATGTGTTTCTTCTAAGGATGACATATAGCTGCTACAAAAGTCTATATTGTTTAATATGTATTTCCTCTTACATAGAAATATTGTGGTGCAGTGAATAGAAAGCTGGTATTAGAATAAAGAAGACCCAAGTACAAGTTTTGCTTGTGACTCATTCTAGCTATGTGCCCTTGGACAAGTCATAACTTCTCTGCATAGGCAACTGTCTGAAAAAGTAAGTTTTAGAGAATACACTAATCGAATTTGGTAGGAAAAGTTCCATACTGATCATTTCTCTCTTCACTGATTAAATCAAAGTTGAGATAAAAAAAATAATAATTTCCCCAGTTATTCATCAGTAGTTCAAAGAACTTATTATCTTACTGATATGGGTAAACCATCCATTAATGCAGATCCAAATCCATCTATACCCTTTCACCTTGTATAACATTGACTTTATCCTCCTAAAATGGCAGTTGGGGAAGTATCCTATCTTCTGGTGATATCAGGATAATAACATTACACTGATATGGAACTTTTCTTGGCCAATCATTTGCTTGATAATCTTTGAACTAAATCATTGAAGAATTATTGTTTAGATCTTGCAGAAAAAGGAGCATGAAGTTGAGAGAGTTTAATGACCACTCCAATGTCACATAGATAGCAAGACTTTGCGTGGAGATTTGGAATTCCAGAATGAGTAGGCTGCCATTCTGAATTAGGTGAATCATTAAATTGTGAAGTCCTTGAGGATAAGGTTGTTTTTGCCTTCTTTTGTCATACAGTAAATGCTTAATAAATATGTATTAATTGATTGATTGGGATTGTATCTTCTATACTATAACAATATAAATATTGATGTTATTACAATATATAGGGTTGAATCCATGGCATAATGACTAGAGTGTCTTACTATAAATCCATATTTGCATTGACTAGGTAAGTTCTTGTGTGACTAAATCATAGAATCTCTGAAACTAAGAAACTAAGAAATAGGGCAAGTAGATAATAATCACATCCTTACTCCAAATATGGCTTGTGTGAAAAAAAAATATCAGTTTTGTTTGTACCTTCATGGCATATACCCCCCTGTTTTTTGTTTTTGCTTTTACCAGGGCATGACCTTATTTATTATTTTTTCTGGTAAATTTATTTATTTTTAATACATATTACTTTATGAATCATATTAGGAGAGAAAAATCAGAACAAAAGGGAAAAACCATGGGAGAGATAAAAAAGTAGAAAAAAAAAAGTGAACATAGCATGTGTTCATTTACATTTAGTCTCAGTTCTTTTTCTGGATGCAGATGACATTTTCTGTCCAAAGTCTATTGTGATTACTTTAGATATGTTCCCTTTTCTTAGCTCACACAGCTCCCGCCCCCTCCCCCCACCTCCCAGTGAGGAGGCTCCTGACTGGACTATTTCAATAATTTGCTTTTTTTTTTTTTTTTTTTTTGGTACCTTGTCTCTTCTTATTCCAGTCCATCCACCACTCAGCTATCAAACTGAGTGGTTCAGTTATAATCATATAAATGGTTATAAAGCTCAGTTCTAACTAAATAAATCCTGTATTCAATAAATCCTTTGCAGCCTCACAACCTCCCACACACTCCCTTTAAGTATTTTTTCACTTTTTTTTTTGCACACTTTAAGATCCAACAAAATTGCTTTTTCTTGTTGTTCTTGAACACAACTCTATTCATATGTTTTTGCAAAGACTGTCTTCCAAAACTGGAACTCTCCTTCCCCATTCCTACTTCCTGGCTACTCTGGCTTCCTTCAAGGCTCAGGAATTCCTTTCTTTTGTATCATCTCTTTCACTTCTCTCTGAGACTATCTTCCATCTACTCTATATCTTTTGAATGCACATGACTATCTGCACTTTTTTTCTTCCACTAAGAAGTGAGCCTCTTAACATCAGGAATTATTCTTTTATGTTTCCTTGTATCCCGTACTTAAAACAGAGCCCAGTTCACAATAAGTACTAAGTGAATGCTTCTTGATTTGCTAACCCCTACAATTAGTAATATTATCCAAGCTACATCTATAAATATATATTTATTTTAAAAGAAATAGATGCAACCCATATTGATGGGCAGTGAATATTTAGACTAGCATTATATATATATCTATATATATCTATATCTATATCATCTATATATCTATATATATGTGTGTGTGTGTGTGTATACACACACACACACACACACACACACACACATACAGAATGCATTTGAAGCATTATGGCTAACATGGTGGGACAGTGAATAGAGTATCAGAGTCGATAACATTTGGCCTTATACACTAACTGCGTGATCCTGAGCAAATCACTGAAATCTGTTTTCCTGCTTCCTTATCTGCAAAATGAGCTGGAGAAGAAAATGGCAGATCCCTCCAGTATCTTTGTTAAGAAACACCCAATGGATCATGAGGAGTCATAGATAACTGAAATGACCAGAGATTAACAACGGCATACTATGGTAATATGGACAGGCTGGAGTTGTGTGAGGAAAGATATTGCCAAGCTGGAACACACTTAGAGGAGGGTGACCACCAGGATTAGAGGATTGTAGATCATTCTATATTGGTTGAAAGAATAGAGCAGGTTTAGACTGGATGATGAGAATCCTCTGTGAGGATCTTATAACTGTCTTCAAGAATCTAAAAGATTGCCACATGAGAATAGTTTCTTTGACCCCAAGAACAAAATTAAAATAATGTGTAAAAGTTGTAGAGAAGCATTTATTTAATGTTACAGGAAAACAAAAACAAAAACCTTCTTCTTAATTAGATCAGACTCAGTTAGACTGGGCTACCTTTTATATAAGTGGGCTTTCCTTTTTCACAGTGTTTAAATTAGTGTAAAAATGCATCAATTCCTGTCTTCTCATGTGTATCTTGCCCCTGAACCCAGATGGCAGAGCTGGAAGGAGAAAGAGAGACTGATGACTTTGCTCAGTCCTCCCTCACTTAAATCCAACTCACTTGCATTTCATGATATCCATGATGTCTTCAAAAATGACAAACAATAACCAGATGAGAGCCAAATGATGACTTGGGGATATGTTGAGGATTTTGCAAGATGTGATTAGTAAGTTCCAAATTCTTTCTCTTATGCTTCTCAGAATCCGAAGAACATTGGCTGAACCGAAGAAGAACCCTGATAGAAAATATAGTAGAAACAAAGAGAGGTTCAAGGAATGCTGAAATTTACTGCCCAAAGAGAGAACCTCGTGGTGACAGATAATCATTAGAAGAAGCTCAGACCCTAAGGGTTGATTCTGAGTAAATTATTACCCAATTAATATTTTCTCATCTGGAGCAGAAACCAGTGTGAAGGGTGATATTCATCCAGTTGGCTAAAGTGTAAACCATGAAGTATAGGGTATACAAGGGTAGTGTTTGTTAAGGAGCCCTGACTTGGGTTAACACTCCCTCAAGTCAAAGTTACCATTTAATCCTTATGCCTTGTTTCTATCAACCCCAGAATGACAAAGTTGAAGGCTACAGGTGAGAGGACCTCAGCAGACCACGATTCTGGCCCAAAATAAGAGGGTGCTGTTGGACTATAGAGGCTGGGAATGAGTGGTTTTCTCCATCTCTAATATTTTACTTTGAAAAATATCTAAATTTGCCTGTGGAATGTGCAAATAGGGAAAGAAATAGTTATATCTTGTGAGTTATTGTGAAGTTTTCTAATGTGAATGAAATAGTACATAGGAAATCCTAAAATTCCCATTATGCTCAAATTGTTACCTAATATATCAATCACATTGAACAAATATATGTTTCCAAAACAACTGTCATAGCAGAATTGACTGTACATAGAGAAATTATATTTAAGTCAAGGAACTCTGACTTCACATTTGGTGCCAGATATGTTGAACCACTGATTCAGATCTGATTTCTTATCTTTTATACCACTTATATAAATATAGAATACATATATATATGAGGTGATTCATGTAATAGTGTAAATGTATGCATATATATATATACACACATACACATAAATATAAAATATACAGATATACACACTTAGAGTGAAAACAACTCAAAGGCTATTTAGATAATTCAGAATGTTCTACTTATTTCTGGAATTAACATTTTCTTTAAATCTTAGCTTTAAAAGAAGAAAAAGAGTTAGCACCCACATTATGCTTATTTATATTCTAGGCACTGTGCTAAGCTTTTAACAATATTATTTCATTTAAACATCATCACAATCATGGGAGATAGGTGCTATTATTATTCCCATTATTTTTTTTTTAAATTAAGGAAATTGAATCAGAGTTTAAGTGACTTGTCCAAGTGTCACTTATTAAGTGTCAAAGGCTACATTTGAATTCAGGTCTTTCTTACTCTAGGAATACCACTCCATTTTTCTGCCTACATTAAACAACAGAGTAAATTTACAATAGTAAATGCATGATTGCATGACTTGTTCAAGAGCTACCAAGAAACCATTGAATTAATTATCAAATAGATCTGGATTGTCAAACCTATTTGAAACCAGGCAGGTCATTTACAATGTTAATAACAGATTTGTATGCAGGCATATATAGTGCTTTAAGTTTTTGTTTTTTGTTTTTTTTTTTTTTTTTTTGTCCCCTCAGACATGGTACTATATTTTCCCACCTCCATTTCTTTGCATAGACTTTCTGATAGAGCCAACATACTTGGAATGATCTCTTTCATCACCTCCATCAATTGGAACTCTTAGAATTCCATCAAGGTTCAAGTACTACTTTCTATATAATAATTTATGTTACTAGTTCTTTTCTTCCTTGAAATGATTATGTGCTCACTTCTCTTCCAAGTAGAATGCTCACTCATGATATGACCTTTTTTATTTTTAACTATATTTTCCCCAAAACTAATAAAATGTTCAGAACACTCCAAGTACTGAATTAATCAATTTCAGAGGACTTGGGTTCAGATTTTTATTTTTAACTCATATTTCTTCCTCCCAAACAAAGTGTTCAGAACATTCCAAGTACTTAATTAATCAATGTCAGAGGACTTGGGTTCAGATTCTGACTCAACCAGAACCTTCAATCCCATTTACCTCTGGGTCTCAGTTTTCTCACCTCAACTTGAATATGTGTTCATTTCTCTCTCATACCACTCCTAGGACCTCTTTTATTTTTAACCATATTTCCCCAAAACCAAATAAAGTGTTCAGAACATTCCAAGTACTTAATTAATCAATGTCAGAGGACTTAGGTTCAGATTCTGACTCAAGCAGAACCTCCAATTCCCTTCACCTCTTTGGGGCTCAGTTTTCTTACCTCCACAATTTGAGAGCAGGACCTCTGACTTATGTCCAGCTCAGAATGAGGGATCCTATAAACTCAGGACCTTAACTGAACGGATACCTCATCAGATTCTGGAAATGCCTCACTGGCGACTGGTTTTCTTTCCCTTTGATCCTCACAATGCCTATAGGAACGTCTGTGTTCATGTTAAGTTTGATGAACGCTTGTTGTGCTGTTCAGGCACCTTTTACTGGGTAAACTAATTGGCCTCGTTCTTCCTGAATTGTTTTGTAAAGAGTAATTATCTGAAACTGTGTCGAAGCTGTTTGGTCCTTCAAAGCACCATTACTGCGCACCACTTAAAATAAAACTGGCTTGCTGAGCCTTTGTTCACAGCTATTTCTCTTTCTCTCTTTCAATTTAGAGAGAACCCTCAGAGGTAAAACAGAGGAAGAGTTACACATGAAATTCCCTGAGGTCAGAGCTGGCAGTCTTGCCAAGTTCTAGACTCCAGGCATATGACAGCACTTTGGGAGTTAGCTTTTACATTGCCTGCCAAGTGGGAATCTCAGCTAAGCAAGGAAAGCTCTGGGCTCCTTGTAACTTTACTTGTGAAGGTGAAAAATGAAGATGCTACTAATTAGCAAAAAATTGTTTGTAATAACAGTTAGAATTCCAAGCCCAGTGGTTGGGAAGGCACATATGGAAGTATGGTTCAGCTTGATTGCCAAAATTTACAATCCATTTCCTTTGTGCCACATTTGACTCCATATGGGTATTAAGGACATCCAATTATTGTCAAAGCTCCTTGCATATTTACTGAATGAGTTAGTTAAGTCTGGGCACCTTTTTAAGGAGTTGTGTTTAGGATTAGTTACAAAGTTCCATAATCTCCTTAGTTAAGGCAGAATGATAATGGGGAGCTGAGATTTTCTTTTTTTCTCTGTCTCTGTGTCTTTCCACCCCCACCTCAACTAATTTAAAGCAGCTTTAGTATGAAAAATTTATGTATACAATACAGGAAATTCCACTATTAAGAGTTCTTCAATCTTTAGAATATTTGATTAAAAAGGAAAAAAGGCAAATAATAATCCAGAGAAATCAATGTTTTCTATTACCTTTCTAGATGTATATTTGTATAACTAATGATCTAACAAAAGTAATTTTAACTTTGGAGTAGTTTTTTAATATTTAAATCGAGAGCCTATATATATATATATATATATATATATATATATATATATATATATATATATATATATATGCCAGAGATTCATAGACTATATCTATCTATCTATCTATCTATCTATCTATCTATCTATCTATAAATTTATTTTTGTAAGATTCTAGGTATTTTAAAGCTTATAATGTTACACTATCTGCCATCATGTCTAGCTTTATACTCTTAAATGTTAATTTCAATGGAATTCAGAGACTTCATAGTTATTGAAAAAGAATGTAACCAATTAATTTACCTATGTATGGAACATAGTGAATCCCAGCCATATATAACTCTCTAATTATTTTCCCTCACTAGTCTAGAATTTCACCCATAAGCAGATATTATAATTTCCACTCTTTGTAGCAAGCAAAAATGACTGGTTTGCCTTTTGCTGATTGTATTTATAAATTCAATTTGAATTTGTTTACATTTAAATTATTTCCTCAGTAGAGATATTTATTTCCTTAATGATGGTAAATTACTAATGAATGATTTGACTACAAGGGAAGTCACCGTGCACCATTATATTACAGTTTTATTATTTGCTAAGAACTCATCTACTGTCTCCAACATGCAACAATGAACATTAACTGTTATTTCAGTCTATCTACTTAAATTTGATGTAGGAAATGCAGAACGCAATGCTAAAAGATTGTTAATTAAATCTACAGTATTACCATTTCTGGCCAACTAGGAATCATATTGTTTCGGGCCAGAGGCAAAGGGTTTTGTGAGCTCAGCGCCAAGCTTGAAGTGCATTGTGAAGGATAAATTCATAAATGATATATTTTTTTTAAAAGGCAAGTTTACAGTATAATTTTTGCAAGTTGAGTTCTAGTAATTCAGTTCAATTAATAAGATTAAATATATAATTTTGTTCAATATCTCTGTTTTCATTGAAAGAATTAGAAGTTTCTTTTACATTGTAGGCCCTTTCATTTGGTCTGGAATATACAGAATGAATCTTTTGGATGACAAAACTGTGAAACTGGACTCCTGCTTAACTATGAGGACACCAGTCTTTCAGAGGATTATATGGAAGAATGGTCTATATAGGCAGGTAGTGATTCAGTAGATAGAGTGTTTATCTTGAAGCAGAAAAGCTTGAATTCGAATGGACTTCCAGGAAATTCAGAACTAGGATTGACTTCTGGGAGATTCACAAGGCAGAAACTCTCTTGGAGACAGAGTCAGATTCATTCCCACTTCAACTGTTGTGCTGGCTGGAGACACTTGGACAAGAGCTCTTGGGAACCAAAGAGAGAGGAAGACTTCCAGAAAGCTAGCTGGACCCCAAGACTTTATGGCTTAGACAAATTAGCTCCCTTGTAGTTGCTCACAAAAAGAAATCATACCTTTCATCTTTGTTGACTGTCCTCCATACCTTAAATATTTTCATTCCTCACCTCCATCTCTCAGAATTCCTAATTTCTACAAGAGGGCATTTCTGATCAAATGCAGATCTACAAACTTAAGAATCACTTCTAAGTAAGATCTTAATCCTTGTACCCCCTCCCCACCAACCAACTAATAGTCTTTCAGCTTCTTCCTTTGTACAAAATCCTTGCATTTATTTAATATCTACTTTGTACATATTTATATATGTAAATGTTTTCTCCTTGAGGGAGGGCATTATTTCATTTTTTCTTCATATCTCCCATGCCCAATATATGAACTGGCATATTGTAAGCCCTTAAAATGCTTTAAAATTAATTACTTAATTCAAGAAGCACTTAATTTCCTGTTACAGGTACATTATAGTTAGGTACTATGGTGAGAAGCAGAAAAATTAGGTGACATGCTTCTGGTTATTGAGTTACCCTGGACATGGGAAAAATAAAAGTTCACTTAATAAAATTTAAGAATTTAGTTAATTTTCTATTTGTTTTAACCTTGTTTTGTTTAAGTTAAATGAGTAACAAGATATTTTCTTTCTTGCATTAATCAAGTTCTATGGAGGGAAATTAGTATTGGTGTCATATTATTTGAGTGATGGTCATTTTGTGTAGATTTTCATTGGGGATTTATACAAAAGAGATGGAAAATTACTATAATATGTGAATATATATATTTATATAAAAGTATGGGCATGCATTTATGAATACATTTTCTTGAAGTTTATTCTGAGACATGATGGGTCATTATTTTCCATTGCAGAATCTAGTGTGATATCACAGTATAATGTGTTTATTAATTATTTGATTCAGGAAGCATTTACTAATTTTCTACTATGTATAAAGAAGAGTTAGTTCATTAGGCAGAGTGCAAATAAATTAAATGACAGGATTCTTGTTTGTTGAGTCACAATGTATATGGGAAAGCGATTATTCATTTAAAATTTTATGTTTATATAAAGAACTTTAATCTTAAAACATAAAGTCATTTAGAAAGACACTTCATCTGCTTACTCCATGTATTATCACTAACTGTTGTCCCTCATGTCTGAAATGTTTTCTTTCCTAACCTTCCATTCCTATTTTCTTGGCATCTTCAAGAGAGCTTAAATGTCATCTTTTACAAGAGGCCTTCCCTTCCTTTTCCCTTCCCCTTCTCCCCTAGTCCCTTACTATTGCCTTCCCTTTTAAAAAATATTTTTCATCTGCTCTATATTAATCCCATATGTACCTCTTTATTCTACATTATAGCCCTCTTCTAACATAATCTCCTTGAGGACAAACTATTTTTGTAAATGTATTTTCTTTTTCTTTTGTATCCCCAGGATTTAACATAATGCTTAGCACATAATCATTTAATAAATGTTTGTTGCTAATGAGGATAATTCTTTTCCTGTTGAGAGACAGGTTTCATTTAGGAAAACACAACTAGGACCAATTTATGAAATCATCAGGGAGATAAATTTTGCATGCATATGGACAATATGGAAAAATGGACACTCATCGACTTCTTTCAGGAACTATTGGTTCCAGGATTCTACAATATTAGGAAAATAGAACTGACTGAACTTCCATTGATTGGCTAAGAAATGTAAAGAAGAAAAGTCAAAAACAAAAGAGTTTTTACAGGTGATACATCATGGGAATGTTGTGTGCCACTCATCAAAATAATAGCTTTAGAGAGGAATCCTGACATTTAGAACTATCCAAAAGTAGAATGAGTTGATTTATGGCATCCTGGGTTCTCTTTCAATAGCAATATTATAGTGAAGGGTGGATGACAGTTTATTTGAGATATTAGTGGGGGATGGGATTCTTGGTCAAATAATAGAGTGGACTAAATGGTCACAGAGGTTCCTTCCAACTTTGTGATTTTGTAAAGTTTTGAAGGAGAGGTGATAATTCTTCTTTATTCCATCCTTGGCTCCTTAGGCTTTTTTTCTCTTTACTATGCCCCAGAAGCCTTCTTACTGTGAAAAACAACTCTGGTGCTCTGCCCCTTCCTCTCACTCTTCAGTTTTTCCATTTTAAGAAAAATGACCAAACTAGCCCTTTCACTCTTTCATTCCTTTCTGGGCTCCATTTCTGACCCTCTGGTTTTCTTTATCTACCATGCTACCACATGGGTACCTTCTTCCTTATTTTCTCACTCTCTTTCCCTTAACTTATTTTTAGTTGTTTTTTCCCCTATTAGAATGGAAGCTCCTTGAGAGAAGGGACTATCATTATTTCTATTTATAGTCATATTCCCAGAATTTAGTACAGTGCCAGACCAATAATAAACACTTACATGCTTGCTCACTTGACTTGACTTAATGAGACATTTTTTTAACAACTGAATTTTGGTTCCCTATATACTAGAGATGTGCTTTCAGCATTTGGGGATATAGAGCTTGGACTTATAAAAGGACTCAGGGTTGGAGATTTGGATTTAGAATTCATCTCTGTAGTGAAGAGGGATGAAACCATGGGAATATTTAAGCTTTTCAAGAAGCAAAATACAGGGAAAAGAGAAGGTGGTAAAGAAGAGTACCTTAGAATATACTCATTTTCAGCAGCAGCAGAAAAGAAATGAATATATATTGAGAAAGAAACTATCTCAAACAATGAACAGACCCCTTAATGTCCCTTCAAACTCTAATTTTCTTTGGTTCTATAAAGATTTGTTCCATTTAATCTATGGGTCATTTCGATGCTTAAGAGTTGACTACATAATTTTTTAACTTGGGTGAATTAAAAATTAATTTTCTTTTGGGAAAATGAAGGAAGTGAACTATATCACTTTTACAGTTCCCTCCAGCTCTAAGTTTTATGATACTATGAATTCTTTGAAAATTTGGAAACATCCTATTGAGATAATTACAGACAGCTTCAGGGTGTACCAAAACCGTATTTGGTAATTACTTTCTCTACATGACGCTAATACAGCCTGTTGATAATCTTGCCAACAAATGTGTGTGTGTGTGTGTGTTTTAATACATGAAACAAAATAATGTACAAAATGAAATTTTTAGAGTAGTCTACTTTTTTATTCTCATCATCATAGCCTTATTAATAGAAAAAAGACCCACACATTATGATTTTAGATCCCTTTAACCAGCTACGAATGGAACAACATCCTAATAGTATGGCCCTAGATCTGGAGATTTCCCCCTCTAACATTGTAAAAGATCTCTTGTGGTTTTAGGGTAGAGGATGGGAATCTAAAAGACAGTGTTAAGGAAGTTACACTTCACAGATAAGTGTCAATGTACTTGTGTTCAATAGACAGTTTCCAGCTATTAATGTATCCATTAATAAGCATTAATAAATGTCTGTCATGTTTGAGTTACAAATGCAAAATGAAACAGTAGTTTGATTATATATAATTATATATAAGTTGTTACATATAAAATTAGTGTTAATTTAATACACATAAATATATAAATTATATGCACTGAATATATGTATGCATACATATAGATGTAGATATAAATACACACATATACAATCATATTTGCATCTAATCTTTAGGCTGCATCTTACCCTAGTGTTGCATATATCCTTAAATTTAATTGAGTGTTTTTCACAGGAAATTACTGTCTGCCTACCTGCCTGGATAACTGAATGAAGTAAGTTGATAGGATCAAATCCTGCCAATACCTGATGAATCTGAACAAAACCATGAGTCCTTAACTAATTTCACTATTTAACATTTAACACATTATAATGTATATTTAATGTATAATACTATATGATATATTACATGATAAATATTAAGATTTAAGCACAATATCTCAAAAATCTTTATGTAGTTTAAAGTTTTAATAACTTATGAAACACCCTCTGTAGTATCCTTAAAGTGTCTATGCTATTTCACTTTTCAGTTGTTTCTTTTTTTCATTTTCATTTTATAGATGGGAAAATCTTAAACTGAGAAAGCTTAAGTGAAAGGTTTAAATTGTCCAATCCGATCGCTGGCTTGTCACATCCTTACTCTACATACTAAACTTCCTTTTTTCTCTCTATGCCCTTCATTTCATAATGAACCCCTTAGCTATACTCTTGATAGTCATCCCTATTCCCCTTTCACATACACTCAGAACCCTGGCTTCTTTTCTGTACCCAATGACACTAGATTCAATGGATTGCCCCCATTCCTTCTAGAATAATTAATGAACTTTAAATTCACTTTCACATTAAGTACTTAAATAACTTGTTGAAAAGCAAAAAAAGGGCTGAGATATAGAATGATAAACAAAATATTTTTTTAGAATTTTCTTATCCAACATTATTATTTTCTCCTGAAATATATACAACTCATTTTGGAAAACTTTGAAGTTTGCCATTAGAAGCTTTGGAAATGTTATGATTTTTAAAATTTTTTATGATACACACACATAAACACAGACACACACAAATTTATTTTATCTCAAGCTACATTAGGACACGTTAGAAACCGCTTTCTCCAAATTGTATTATCTTTGCCCTCCCAACTAATGCAAAAATATGCACTTTTGCATTAGTGTATATTTTAGATTCTTGTATATACCATATAAAGCTGATCTAAGTGCCTTCTCTTGTGACTACTCATAACAAGGTCTGGTAGTAAAATGATTACTACAATTGGAGTTAGAAATTCATGTCCAGGTCAAGTAACTTTAAAGGTATCTTTACTTCTAGCTACCCCAATCCTGGCATGGTCTTTTACTTTATCCTATTATATCAGTGTCCTGGGTTTTCCTCAAAATTCAGTTGAATTGTTACCTTCTATAAGACGCCTTTCTTGTTCTAAGTCACTCGTCTCTTTTCCAGTCTCTCTGTCTCTGTCTTTTGTCTCTGTCTCTGTCTCTCTGTTTCTGTCTCTTATCTCTTGTCTCTGTCTATGTCTCTCTCTCTTTGTCTCTCTGTCTCTATTTCTGTCTGTATCTCTGACTCTGTCTCTCTCCTCTCTCTCTCTCTGTCTCTCTATCTCCATTTCTGTCTCTGCCTCTCTCTTCTTTTTCTGTTTTTCTTTCTGTCTCTCATCCATCTCTGTCTCTCTCTTTCTATCTCTCTGTCTCTTTTTTGTTCTCTCTCTTTCTGACTCTCTGTCTCTATCTTTTTCTTTTTCTTATTAACAATTCCTTTTCTAAGGAAATTTTATTTCTATAGGCACATTATACCTGTCTTTAATCAGGTCCCATATTATTAGTTGGGATTGCAGAGAACCTTGGTTGGAACAAGATTTCCAAGGGAGGGCTCACATGGAGGTGACTTAACCTTTTTTTATGAATCTGACCTTTGCAAACAGCAGAATAGGCAATAACCATTAGCAGATCAAATATGAGAAATGTCAGATGTAGAATGCACTGACAGGCACATATTTCATCTGTCAGAGCACCTGAACAATAACTGGGGGAACCTTGGACCTCATTATGGATCTTTGGAGTCAATGGCAAGTATGATGGGTTACCTTGTTCAGCAGTCTTCCTTAGCTAAATGTGCAACTAAAAGGAATTAGATTGCTTTTAGTGTGCATGAGTGGTGGCTCTGAGTAAAGTACCATTGTGATGGGATCTTTTCTTTTTTCTTTATTAAAAACAAATATATTCTTATCAAGAAATTGGCTTAAATTTTTTTACCACACACTTAAATTTACTATTTAAAGAACATTTCTTCTTCTTATTGCATGGAATAAAAAAGTATGGCATTCTCTTTTCATCTGTGACATCCCAGACTAAGTTTCCCAAATTGAGTTTTGCAGTTGCTAAGTACATCTCATAGTATTTAAGTGTAAGGTCATTGCAGGTAGGAACCAACAGTCAAAGGAAAATGCTTATTCACTCAGCACCCCCAGACTTGTTATTCGGGGGCTTTTAACCGACCACGTTTTGACATTCAGTTCTGCAACTCTGTTTAGATGTGAGTTGCCAGGCGACTGGTTTAGGGGCCTGAAGTTTACTTAATCCATTGCTGAGTCTGCCAAGAATCAAACTGCTGCTGAAATTTGAAAGCAAAAAAGAGACAGCATTTGTGATATAAATTTAATGTGAGTCTTACTGCATCATAGTGTCACGAATAAAGCTCTGGTCTTGGAGTCCAAAAGGTTTGTCCTGGAAAAAACTGCTGCAAAAACTTATTAACTGTATGATTGGCCAAAGCTCAACCCCCAGAGTTTTTATCTCATCAGTAAATGGGGATAATAATAAGACCTATCTTATATAGTGGTTGTAAGGACCAAGTGAGGTAGTGTATACATGAAAGCGTTGGAAAACTTAAAATTTCTATGTGAACATGAGTTATTATTAATTAATTAAAAGGTAGGCTAAGGAATCAGAAGATTCTGCCATTACATAAATAGCAACGCATCCTCTGTTTTCATCATCTAATCCATCAAAATTCAAAGTTGTAGTCCTATATAAATGGAATCCAACGACTGGTAGCTAATAAATATTAACGAGCACAACAACTAAAGCTGAAGTCCAAGTTTGTAAGTACAGGGAAAGAAGAATGGATACTAAAATAGAAGGAAACACTTGAGTTTTCTTAATAAGAACTACTTCTGTGGCCTTCTTCCTTACTACAGTTTTATTTTCTTTGCACTTTTCGTACTTTCATCCTGATGACATGGCTATTATTTTATAGCAGTTTCAAGCAGTTAATTAATGAACTGCACACCAGTGACATGACACCACCTTGCCCAATTATCTCGAGCATCTATTTTTACAGCACCAAGCCCTGGTGCTTTGTGCATTGTCTCAGTTCGCAAATTGGCACGGGAGGCAGTTACTTTAATAGCCCAAACAAGGCAACACTGGTGCCCCGGTGGTGACACAGAGTAATTGTAAATCACCACCGGAGGTCTCATAAAGCTCACCATAAAAGCCTAGTGATATCATGTAATAAAAGGGCTTTGTTCTACTGAGTTAAGCAGCCATCACTCAATTTACCCTAAAAATCTCCTGAGCCACAAGGGAATCACCTAATCTTTGTCACTGGTGTGGGATACATCCGACATGGTGGTGACCGTATGCAGTCGCAGAATTGACAATTATTATTATTTTTTTCTTTTTTCATTTCCTTTATTTGTTTGTTTGTGTGCTAGGGATCCCAAACTATCATGATCTTATATTTTTTCTTATAGAAGGAATAGGAAAGAAGGGCTGTTGTTCTTTCTTAGCCTGTCATTCTTCTCTATGCTTCTTTCCTACAATAAGGTGAGTGTTCTCCTTCTACTTTGGCTGGCAATTCTTATGATTTTTTTTTATTTCATTAAAGATTTTATTTCATCATTTTGTGTTTTGCATCATCATTGTTTTCTTATATGCTCATATTTTGCTCCCTTCCCAAACCTAAGCAAGCAAACTGATCATATCTGTTAATATGTGCAACATTCAGGAATCCCCATTGCCCCACAGCCCCTGGCTGCCCCTTGAGCATTATTTCCTGTTTCTCATAGTATCAGAGCTTGTTTTATTTATTTATTTTTATGTCTTCATTTATGTCATTGTGTATTTTAGCCCTTTAATTCTGCTTACTTTGTTCTATATTAGATTATAAAACTCTCCTCATGTGAGTCAGAAATCTCTAATTGTTTCTTGCAATATGATAATATTTCAGAACATTCACTTGTAACCATTTGTTCTACCATCCCTAAATTGATGGACACCAACTGATTTTCTTGTATTTTTTAACTATGGAAATTCATTTAACCTGTTTAATATGCCATAGCACTTCAGTAGTGTTTCTTCTTCATATTCTACCTTTCTACTTATCTACCTGTCCATCCATCCATCCATCTATCTATCCATCCATCCATTAATTTATCTATCTATTAGTCCGTCCGTTCATCCATCCATCCATCTTATCTATCTATCTATCTATCTATCTATCTATCTATCTATCTATCTATCACCTATCCATCTATCTATCTACCTAGTAACACACATAGTATAATAGAGCAAATATTTAATTTAATTTGAGGCACAGATTTTGGGTTTCATTTCTGGCCAGGCCACTAAATATTGGAACACTGTGAATAAATCACTTAACCTCTCTGAACCTCAGTTTCTTCCTTTGTGAAGTGAGGGACTTGGGATATGATATATGATTTCTAATATATTTTTGCTATTATCCCCAAAGAGATTTTACTCTAGGGAATCTCCAAGTATTGCTTCATTCTAAGTTTCCACATATGTCAGCAAAAAGTAGTCTCCTAGCTCCTATGTAAGCTCTGAAGGTGATATAATATATATTCATACACACATAGACATTCACACTCCTACACATCCAGACATGTATATCTATATCTATATATAATATATATAATACATATATGAAGATAGTCATAATTTCAACCTCCAGAAAATTAAATGATATAGAAAATTTACAGGAAACTTTAAATATGCAGAAAATGTAGAGTACATTAACAAAAACACAATTTTCTCCTCTTTTGGAACAAACTTTTTTTTCATAGTCCTAGATACCCCATATTCATGCTTATCTCATGGTTAGAACTCTCCTTAGAACAAAGTTGAATTTGAGATTGCAGATGGTACAATACTGGGGCATTTTGGCAAATCTCTTGCTCCAACAGGATCCTAAATAGGCTTGTAGTGCCACCTGTTGTTTGGACTCCATTTAAAAGAGAAGCATACTTTGGAGGTTCTAGACAGGCAACTTCCTTCCAATACTATCTGTTCTCTTACTCACTGTAGTAGCAAAAAATAATGGTAGTTTTTAGGTCTATTTTTTGCTCCTCCATGCTGTGGCTTTGGTCTCCTGCTGATGCTCCAGCATCAGGGTCAATGAGCAGTTAATCTTTTCCCTCTAAGAGGTTTGCTGTTCAGAAAGGACACATTCTTCTAGGGAAAAGGCTGAACTCCTAAACACTCAAACTTGGGGTTATTTATAAAGTAACATTGAAAGCTAGAGATGCTTAAGAAATTTCCCTTCTTTGACTTGAAGGCTAAATCTTCCAATTAGGAGGTTATGGATGAATACCATTGTCCATTATCTTCCCTTTGAGGATTCATGTAATGTTTCTCTAGGATAGTCTCCTACTTCTATTAGTCTTATATGGATACATGTGTTTTTGTGTATATGTGTATACACACATGCATATATATAATGCACATATATTTACATATATAACATGTAGGTATCTGTATTATATACCATATACATATATACATTTGTACACATATGTGTGTGTACAGTACAGATCATCTCTTTCCCATTTCTTCATATTTTAGAAGATTTCACATTTTGACTCCTTCCCAGGTATTTTCTCTTTGACCATTTTCATCCAGTGATCTGGTCCTCAAATGACAGATAGAAATGACAGATGGCTATCTTTTAAAGCGTCCATGTTGGCAAAAATTGTAGAAATCTGTTTGCTATTGTTACATATATAGAAAACTCAATATTATCACCATGCTAAGATTAACATTGGAATTTGCTGTCTAATATATTTTACCAAAAACAGAAAATAATAATTCAAAACAAAATAACAAAATCGACAGATACTTTAGACCAAATTGCTGAAGGTAAGAATTGGTCCTATGATTTTATTACTATAGGATACTTCCATCTGAGGAAACTTCTGCTAATTCAGGTTGACATCTTCTCATCATTTTATAGTCTTGTAGAGTTGCCAATGTGATTGAGAGATTGAATGACTTTTCCGGAGTCATATAATCAGTGTATGTTAGAGATGGAGAATGAACCCAGGTTTTCCTGGCTCTGAAGCTGTCTTCCATTCTAGACTGCATCTCTCTATATAAATCTCATTTTTTTAATAGAGAAATCTCCATGTCTTTCTGCCAAATGTGTAAGTATATTTGGTCTCAGTAACCAACAAAGGGTGTTTTATGTCATTTTTGTCTTATTGAGTGTTTGTTGTATATGGACCTAATCTTTTGTTTTTCCTTGTTCATCCTTAATATTTAAAACATTACATAAGAGTCCTATATTATCACTGCCAATGTAAAACATTTTTTCCTGGGTAGTTTCTAGTGAAAATCTCCTTGTTCTATTCAAATGTCAAGAAAGATAAATACCTAATTGGATTAAATTGATAACTAATTTTTTTTGTCAGAGAATATTTCTGATCATTGATTTAAAATAGATCTATGAACACATCAATTTGGGGAGTCTCTAGAAAAATTCATATCACTATCTTTCCATTCTATGAAATTATTTCCCTTGTATTCACCAAGGATATAACTTTTTATTGTAGTAAGTTTATAATTTTTAATATACATTGCTTTATGAATTATGTTGGGAGAAAAAAGTAGAACAAAAACATGGGAGAGAGAAAAAAAACAGAAAAAAAGAAGTGAACAAGCATGTATTAATTGACATTCAGAATCCTTAATCCTTTTTCTGGATGATGTTTCCTGTCCAAAATCTCCTGAGATTGCTTCTCACTGAACCACTGAAAAAAACCAAGCCTTTCATAGTTGATCATCACACACACTTGCTATTATTGAACACAATGCATTTCTAGTTCTACTCGTTTCTCTCTGCATCAGTTCATGTAAATCTTTTCAGGCCTTTCTATAATCAACTTGTTCATCATTTTTTATAGAACAATAGTGTTTTAATACCTTCATGTACAATTTGTTAAGCCATTCCCCAATTGATGGGTATCCATTCCTTTTCCAATCTTTTGCTACCACAAAAAGAGCTGTTACAAACATTTTTGCATATGTGGGTCCTTTTCTCTTCTTTATGATTTTCTTGGGATACAGACCTACTTGTGGCAATACTGGGTCAAAGGATATGCACAGTTTTATAGCTCTTTGGGCATAGTTCCAATTTGTTCTCCAGAATAGTTAGATCATTTCACAACTCCACCAACAATGCATTAGTGATCCAGTTTTCCCATGTCCCTTGCAAAATTTATCATTATCTTTTCCTGTCATCTCAGTCAACCTGAGAGGTGTGAGGTACTATGTATTTCCATAACTTTGCCATGTGTCCATATACCATGTTTGATATTTTATCAGGGGCATCTAAGTGGAACAATAAATAGATGTTATTTTATATTTTTTAAGTGTTAAAGAGTATCAATAATAATAATTATAGGCAAGGGAATATCAAAGAATAAAACTTATTACAATTATCATCATCATCACTACCATCATTATATTTTTAAATTCTAGAGTATAAAAATTACTGTAGGAGAGCATGGAATTTAGAGCCAAGTGACCTGAATTTGAACCCTACCTTTGCCCCCAACTTGTTGTGTGGTTTTATGGCAATCACTTTAATTTTCTTGGATTAATTTTTCTTTATTTGTATTATGAGTCTGATCCCCTCATTCGGATTCTTTGACACAGTCTTTTCTATAATTAATTCCTAATTTCAAATCTGGTGTCTGTTACCTAAATGACCAAAACCAAATCAATTCCCTAGCCTCAGTTTCTTCTTGAAAATGAGAATGGTAGAATAGAAGACCTTCAACTTTCCTCTGTGTTCTAGATGTATGATGCTATGAAGGGGGGTAGGGAATGGAATAAATATTTATGAAACATCTTTATCGTGTCTTTCACTGTTCTGTTCATTTTACAAGTATAATTTTATTGGATCACATTTTATGTTTGAATTTCTGTACTGTTTCATCAATACTCCAACCTATCCAGAGCTGAAGGTGAGAATCACCTACAGACAATGGAAGTTAAACAAAAGTTCACATTTACGTAGAACTTTAAGGCTCAGACATTTTATATGTTTTATTTTATCTGACTCTCATAATAACCTTGTGAGTTGGCTGTTCTATTATTCTTCCCTCCCAAACAACATTTTACAGATGAGGAAACTAGTTCTCAGAGATGTTTAAATAAGTAGTTTGGGGTCAAAAAATGACTAGGCTCCTAGAGCTGGATTTGAACTCATATTTTCCTTTCTCTATCAGTTATAGCTAGGTGTTTATAATGCATACTGTCAAGTATCTTGATAATGCTATTTACTAAGTACCTGGGAAGTAGGGTAAATATAATTGTCACATTAGAACTGGGTGAGTAGAGCAGGTGCACAAGGCAGATACCAAGATTCAGGGGCCAGGTAGCAGCAGAGAGGTGTGTGCATGCTAATGAGTTTGGGAATCCAGGCAAATAGACTTGCCAGAAATTAGGTCAATAAAAAGGCTAGAAATGCAGGATAGGAACATAGGATCATCAATAAAGGGTATCAGTAATCACAGTTTTACAAACTCAATTTTAGAAGTGCATAGAAATTGGATTAGGTGTGCCTGAACACTTGAAGAAATATTTACTTTGCTTTGTCCCAATTATTCCTCAGGACATGTCCACATTTTAGGCACACTTATTTTTAAAATTATTTTTAATTTTTAATTAATTAATTTTATTAATTTTTTTTAAATTTTTTAGCCATACTTATAAAGTGAATTTCATACTAACATAAGATTCCAGAGGTTTCTTATATTTGGACCTCAGGATGAAGTGACAAATGGAGTAGGGAAATGTCTGACCTGGAGAAGAAAGGTCTAGAGGATTAGATAGTAGCTGTATTTGAAACAGTGAGAGAAGACACTATTTAAACTTGATCACAGAGGCAGAATTAAGAGCAGTGGAAATAAGTTGAAAAGAAGCAATTTTTGTCTTGTGCCATTAAAAAAAATAAAGAAAAGAATAAAAAAACCTACATGATCTCCTAATAATTGGTACTATCCAGAAATGGAATGGACTTCTTGGGAGGTAGTAGGTTCTATTTTCCTAGCAGTCTTTAAATAAAGGCCTGAATAATTACTTGGAGGTACATTGTAGAGGGATTCCGCATTTTTGTTCAAGGGGGTTGGACTAGAAGGGCCAATGAGGCTCTATCTCTGAAGTTCTAGATTGGGAATAAAACAATATCAACATTTGGGGAGATCTGAACCAGCGGCAGCTGAGAGGAAATATGTAATGGCACCTGATCCAAATAAAGATGAGACATTTGAAGATCTAACCTTCAAAAACCAGCACAATTTTTGATTGATTGTTGTCCTTCATTCTTGAAGAGGACCAAAATGACATCACTATGTTGAGAAATCAATGTATAGTGTCTGTGGCTGATCAGACTAATATGAACTTGGAAGGCTCTATCACCATGGCATTGCAGTAATCCACCTTCTTTTTATTAAAAAATGGAAAAAAAAAATCTCCAATAAACTTGTGATACCTCTTTGCTTTTAAATAAAAACAATGTAGACAAAATGGGGAGGAAAAGAATTCCTCCCCCTATCCTGAATAATAAAGACCCACAAAAGAAATTTGGAATGCAATTAGATACATGTATTTTGCCTCAGGATAGCAAAATTTTAAAGAAATCATGTTGTAAGGTGCAGTGAGGGGAATTAGAGAGAAATTCCTTTTTTCAAGGCTAATAATTCATTCTAAAATATAGCTCATCTCTGACACTGTGAATTAAAATATATGTTGACAAAGAGATATTGCTTTTTTACACCAGGTAATATACTTGTTATGGATTTATGGTTTGTACATAATATTAAGTGGCCCGGACAGAAGGATTTCATTGAACTCTTGGGAAAGACTGTAACTTCTATTTCCTGCTGACTTCTGTTTTCCTTAGTTGCTTATTGAGATTTATAGAATATTCAGACTTTGATTCTTTAATTATAATTGGCAGGTGTCCCTGAAGTTGTAAAGTAATTAGGAAGCCTGTGGTTATTTTCCTATAACAGCAGCTCTGGCAGATCAGGTTTTGGAGCAAGATGTTTATCACTTTCTATTTCCTTTCATTTATCATTCCAGATTGGATCCATCATGACCAGCCTGTGAGCTGAAGCAATGACCAATGGCACAGGAAGGAGATGGAGAGAAACACCCCCAGAGAGCACATTTGTGCTCTATAATGCATGTGGGAGGTGACCATAAATGATCAGTTTTTAATACTCTGTCTTGTCAGTTTGCCCATATATTGTCTTCAAAAAAATGTAGAATGAGGGATAAGGAGACTTACTGTTCACTAAATTATCCCACTGCCTATTTTTAAATACAACCATAATATTTGATTCTGTTAATACCTGAGTCAGTGATTTTCACAGCTTGACAATAAAATGTAAAAGAATAAAAAAATCCATTTATTTAATGGAGAGACCTTTAGTTCTTGGGTTGTTGGATGGTAAAAAGAGAGATTAAAAAAAAAAACACACAAAATCTAGTCCCTTTGACTAACTCAACCAAATCCTCTCTAACTCGTTCTATTACAATCCAATGGGGATTTTCAATTTTCCACAAGGGGATCATTTTATTTATGTGTTTTTCTTTCTAGATGAGACAGATAACTCAATTAATCCCCTACAGAGTATTCTTCCTTATGTCAGCTTGATTAACTGGACTACATTATGCTCTGCATTATCCTTTTTCTGAACTCAATGTAGATAAAGAAGTATAAGTGGATGAACATTCATTCATTCATTCAATAAATATTTATGGAACTCCTCCCGAGTCCTACTTTTGCTAGGTGCTTCAAGGAAAAAAGAAGGCATAGTCTCTGATTTGAAAATGTACCCTGCCTGACATCTGCCACCATTTCAGTGGGGGGATTTCTGACATGAGAATTCTCTTTCTTTTCTGATCTCCCCTCCTTTTTGAGCTCCCCACTCATTAGAAACAATTGAAACCTCTTTAGCCAAATCAAAGACCAGTACCCACATTCTGACTGTACCTAGAATGCTCCTTTTATGACCTCTCTTTTGAATTCCTATTTATCATTTAATCCCCATATCATATGCCTCTTCCTTCAGGAAACTTTTCCTGATCAATAAAGAATGGCATTTCATCCCTAGTATCTCACATAACAATGTGCCTACTACTTTCCTATCAATAAACCAACAGATATTTTGTGGTATCTACTATTTATCAGTCATTACTGATGCTCAGACACAAAAACATCTAGCACATAAATATCTCCAAAATGAATATGAGGGGTATAGGGAGGGGAGAGTTCTAAGAGGCAGAAGTGAGGAGAACATGCACTCCAGGTATGAATAATTGACTCATCAGTGAATCATAGGTTGAAAGCTAGTCCTTAGAAGATATTTAGCTCACCTCCCTCATTTTCTAGGTAAAGAAACTGGGAAGGAAAGGTGAAGTGGCTGATATGTACCAGAAGAAGGATTGGAAACTAGGTCTTCTTAATTGCATGACTAGAACTCTAAAATTCTACTTTTAAAAAAAGACTTCCCCAATTTCTCTTAATTCCAGTATCTTGCCTATTTATTTTTTTCCTATTTCACTTGGATGCAACTTGCATTGGTTTTATTTATGCATTTATTTGCAACATATTTTATTACATGTAATAATTTGTTTTCTATGATATTTTTACTTGAATGCTTTTTCCTCCATTAGATTGTAAGCTCCTTGAAAGCAGGGACTGTTTTTTTGCATCATTTAAAAAAAATTGTACCACTCAGCTTAATACTGGTTATACAGGAAATGTTTATTGATTGATAACTATCTACTATGTCATGCTGATTCTTATTTACTATATATGTACTTACAATCTACCTTTTGGGATTCTAATTATCTATATATCTGCCGTACTTTTCCAATTAGGTTTTTCAGGTCCCTAAGGATAGAAACCATGACTCATCTACATTTTTTGTCTCCCTGAACACTACCCTAGTGGTTATCACAAATAAGATTTTGATAGCATTTTCTTGAATTGAGTTGACTACTTCCATGGCTTAGAGCAGACACCTTAGTAGATAGTGACTGAATATATATATATATATATATATATATATATATATATATATATATATATATATATATATATATATATATATATATATATATATATATATATATATACTCACTCCTTAGTTAGTAATAGCTCTATCTATAAATAAGTCCATGATGTGGGCTCTGGGAATTTTGGATCCTGGCCTGGTCGAGTAGGAGGAATTAATTCCCAGACCTTGAGTAGCTAGTCACTTATATGTGAAACTGATGCGCTCAGGGTGGGATATGTGAGTAGTCTCTATCACCAAGTGGGATGCTATCCTGAAAGAGCAATGTTTTCTATGAGAACACTGAGAGGGTACAGCCCACCTCACTAAGATAGTTGGAATGATACATACTACAGACATAGAAGGGAGGACAGCTAGGCATTTCTATTTTCCCAATTCTTTTCCTGCATCAAGTGGAAAGAAGAAAGAAAAGAAAGAAGAAGAAAAGAAGGAAAGAAGAAATAAAGTATTGAGACAGGTCAATTTTCTAAGAGCCTCCACAGCTGTGGATCACAACATCCAAAGGAGTTGCAGATCAGCCTTTGCTGACACAGTTGTTGCATACTGTGAATGAGATAAAAGGGAGGCAGAGGGAAGAGGAGAGAGGTCAGACAATGCAATGGCCTCTCAGTCCTTGTATCATCCTCTCACAAGAGGAGAGCCATTCTAGGTTGTATCTCCGCAGCCACTGTCAGGTGGCTACTGTATATTCCAACAGCTCTCCCGTGTATTCCAATAATAAAGGAAGAAAGGGAGGAAGGAAAGAAGGAAAAAGGGATGAAAGAAGGAAAAAGAAAGGAAGAAAAGATGGAAGAAAGGAAATAAAGAAGCAAAGATGAAAGAAAGGAATGAAAGATGGAAGAAAGGAAGGAAAGAAGGAAGGAAGAAAAAAAGGAAGAAAAGAAAGAAGAAAAAAGGAAGAAAGGAAGAAATAAAGAATTTATGAAGTTCCTGTCACGTGTCAGGTCCTATGCTAAGTACCTTACAAATATTCTCCCATTTATCCTTCCAACAACACTGCAAAATAAATGCCATTTTTTATTCCTATTTTAGAGTAGAAGAAACTAAAGTAAATAAATTGTCCAGAGACTGGACATGTCTGAGACTGGATTTGAATTCAGGTGTCTTGCCTCCAGGTCCAGTAAGTACTCTATCTATTTTGTTACCCCGTGGCCTCCATAAATGCAATCACAGAATCATATAGAGAAATGGATTCTATTAGACACTTTCCTAGAATAGCTTTTTGGACACAGTAAAGATTTTGAAAATTCATGGAATCATAGTTAAAGACTATTTCTTCCGAGACCCTTAACTTACAGAAAGAGAAATGAGGATCATAGAAATGTATAATTTGACCCAGTTCAAATCATTTAAATTAATCCATTCAGTCTTCTTAATTCTTTTTCTGGATGAAGATAGCATTTTTTGGTCCAAAGTCTATTGACTTTGATCACTGAACCACTGAGAAAAAAACAAGTTTTTCATAATTGAGCATCACAATTCTTGCTGTTATTGTGTACAATGTATTCCTGGTTCTGCTTGTTTTACTCAGCATCAGTTCATGTCAATCTTTCCAGGCCTTTCTAAAATTAACTTGTTCATCCTTTTTAATAGAACAATAACATTCCATTACCTTCATATACCACAACTTGTTCAGCCATTCACCAATTAATGGGCATCTACTCATTTTCCAATTCTTTGTTACCACAAAAAGAGCTGCTAAAACAACTTTGCACATGTAGGACCTTTTCTCTCCTTTATAATTTTCTTGGGATATAGATCTAGTAATGGCACTGTAGTAGTGTCCCAGTTTTCCCACACCCCCTGCAACATTAATCATATCTTTCTCTGTCATTTTAGCCAGTCTGAGAGGTGTTAAATGCAAACTCAGAGTTATTTTAATTTGCATTTCTCTAATATTGATTAGTGATTTAGAGCATTTTTTATATAACTATAAATGACTTAAATAATTAGACATATAAATTGTCTTCCTTGATGGAATATAAGTTCCATGACAGCAGGAATTATTTCACATCTAGTCTTTATATCTTAGTTTCCTAGCATAATGCCCACCACCTAGTAGGTGCTCAACCAGTATTTATTGAGTGTGTGTTTGAGGTTTCTGAAAAACCAAGATCATCTTTTGTAGTAATGGCATTGTAGAAAATTGGCCTACTTACCATTCCACAAATATAATGACAGTTGTTTCACTTTTATCTTTCTTCTCCTTGGTCCCTGGCACAATTTCAGTCACAAAATGTAGTTAATAATTGCTCATTGAATCAATGAAAGAATTCCATATGCTTTTTCTTAATGAAAGGTATCTAGATTTGGTATATTTCTCCAACTTTTATTCCATGATGTTTTCAAATTAAAAGCAAGCTGGAAACATTTTCCCTTTGATTGATCTGCTGATATCTGGGTTTGATCAGCTTCTTCATTCAATTATTATTCTTAATTAGCATTTCTGGAATTGATTAATTGTGACCCTGCAGTGGAGCAAAGCATGGCTGACTTTCCCTGTGGAAGGTATGAAGCTACTGTTTATTGCTTCTTCCTTCTGAGAAATTTAGCTTTGTTTCTTTGTTCCTATTCAAGTAACCCCTGCTCCCAGTTTGACAGAACAAGACCTTAACACTTCTCAAGTCTCTTCTCCTGAGGGATATTCTATTGCTTTAATAAATTGAGGAATTAACTTTAAGGATTTTTTCATTTATTTAATTCAGAGGTCAAGGCCAAAAGAGTAAAACCTAATGTGGTCTATTTTTTTTAATTTGTCAGAAATTTAGCCTCACAGGTATCTATAGCTTAAAATTAATATTCTATTCCCTTACCTAACCATAATGCATATAAAGGAAATGAGTAGTAAATATAAGATCATGCAAAAACAAACTAGAAGCTTTCAGGAAATGTCTTGTTTCCATTTTTTTAAAGTACTACTTTGAAAACTATGAACTTACAAACTCTTTAAACTCTGTTCCAAAGTAGTCCTATAGGGACTGGAGGGAAAAATTGTCTAAATTGAATCATATTGAAAGGATAAATTGTATACAAAAGCTTCATTTAAAATTATTCCTTTTTTAGTACAGAAAGAAAGCTTACAGATACCCTCTTTCATGAGAGGTTATTATTTGTGTTAAACCCTAAGTAGTTCAAAGTTAGAATTTAAGGGCTGTTAAAAATGGTACTTTTAAAAGTTATTTTATTTTAAATTTATGCAATAAAATAAGCATTTTAACATATATAATATATGTATAATAAAAAGATGATTGCACATGAAACTACAAATATATTATGTACAATTTGGTATGCCTTTTAAATACATAATAAGGTTATTATGTAAATTACTTTTTATTTAAAGACAAAAATGAATCTCTAGCTATTGTATTTTCTTCCTTTAAGATTCTGTAGCAAGCATTTACTGTTTTGAACATTGTGACATTTCACCGAGTGCCTGTGAACAAATGAGTCATTCTTTGATACTACTTGCTTAGCACAATGAGCTTAATAAATGCTTTTAAAAAAATATTAATTGACTGATAATATACAGAAAAGGGAGATATATGTTTTATGGTCGGTTTTAAGGAGACATATCTGTGCTACGAGCCAGGAGATACAATTTATGGTTAGAAGATTGATCATGTACCTATAGCTTGATGGTACCTGATTATAAACATGTTTCTTCATCATGGGATCATGGATTCAGAGCTGGAAGGGAATTTAGAGATGATTTATAATGAAGGAAACTGAGAACAAGCAAGCTTCTTCTTGAGACTTAGGGAAGATAAAGAGTGCAATTTCAAACTCAAATTCTCTAACTCCAAATCTATCATTCTTTCTAACAGACCATGATGTCCTTTTTGGAAAAAAAGACATTCTTATATTGAAAATAATTTCAATATTTTTAGTCCAATATCTCTAACTTTTTAAGATAAGGAGACTGAAGCTACAAAGAGTAAATTTAATTACTCACCAAATCATTCTACATTGGGTCAGTGGCAGAAACATCATTTGAATCCAATTCTTAGGTCCAAATCAAACAAAACTCATTACCATTATCGATTAACATTTTTATGCTTCTAAGTGATAAAAAAGATGAATGTAAAGAATGATAAGATGCAAGGTCCATGAAGTGGTGATCTCTCTAATTTTTTGGCTTCTATTTCTAGTGCCAAACATAAGGCCTGACAAGTTCCTAAATGCTTCTTGAATTTTACTGAATATATAGATGAAGTATTGCTCAATGCATTCTAGTGGCTAGAATACTAGAATTGGAGGCAAAATACTTTGGCTCACACTTCACTTCAGACACTGTATCCTCTTAGACAAGAAACAGAAAACAAAACCAAAAACTTCTGTGCCTCAGTTTTCCCATTTATAAAATGATAAATAACAATATTATTCATAGGGTTATTATGAAGATCAAATGAGATAATGTAGAAAGGTAAGATTATTAATCTTGAAATTTATGTCAATGTAAGTTCTTTCTTTTTTAACATGTTTATATATATATATATATATATGAATGTGTGTATAAAGGGGTCATACTTAAGCAATAAAAGTCCAGCAATAAAAAGCAATATGCTTTCCATATTACATATATAATTTTGTACATAAAACTAATTGGAGCTTTTTTTTTCTAAACCTGTTATGTATATTGATGACTTCAAAGCCAATTTTAAGTCAGGAGGAGAAAAAAAATACTCCTCAACCATCTTCTCATTGTCCATCATACCATTGCCTATTTCTGTACTACTCCTCTGCCTCCACTTCACAAATCCAATTCACATACTTAATCTCTTAAATTCAGAAATCGTAAACAATTCAATTCTATTAGGGATCCTGGAATGATGCTTCTCTATATGTATGAACTTACTATTCTACTCAACAGTACTATAATTTTTCTATCCCAAAAATATCTGACTAGCTACAGCTCCCCTTGTGTGTTGTCCCCCCATTAGAATATAAAATTCTTTTGAGTATGGATTGATTTTACTTTTGCATTTTTACCACATCCTTAGTAGAGTGGTTGGCACATAGAATAATTAATGTTTGCTATTTCATCCATCCATCCATTCTTTCATACATTCATTCCTCTCCCTTGTCATGTTTCCTTGTCTCTAAAATGAAGAAGCCATATAGAAGAAGCTCTTAGGGACTCTTCCTATTCAGAATCCTATATGCTTTCCATACTACTACTGTTTTGGAGATATAACTAATTGGAGCTTATCTTTCTATTCTAAAATTGTTATGTGTATTGGTGAACTGAAAATCATTTTTGAGCCAGAAGGAGAAAAAAAACCCAAATTATTCATTAATGGCAAGCAATTCAATTCATCTATTGTACTCACAATTCGTGTTGCTGCATGTAATGACCCACACATAAAGGAAGGAGGGAAGAGAAAAGATTCTTATGAGTAGAGCAATTGGGAGAAACAGTAGACTTAAAAATAGCAACAACAATTTCACAGGTTTTGGTGAAATGCTAAATGTCATAGATTCAAGATTATTTAAGTTTATACACAGACTACTTAGGGAAGATGAACCAGATAAAAACTGTGATATTTGTCATTTCTAATTCTGGTAATTAAGTGCTGTTCTCATTGTACTTGAAAAGGTCTCAGTGGGATTATATTAATGGCAAAACAGAGAGACAAAGAAAAGATCAAAACTGTTACAAACAGGGAAGAATATTGAAAAATTCATGAGTTATTACCTTTAAAAATACAACAGAAATAGTTATGTCCAGTGATGCCAGGCTTACTGAAAGAGATTGTGACCCTTTTAATAAAAGGACAATACTTTCTCTTCTATCATCAATATCTTCAGAGTATCTTAGGAACAATTATACACATATACACACATTTTTATATACATACAATTTTATAGCTATAGATATAGATACATTGGAGACAGAAATGCTCCAGCCCAATCACTTCTATTTTAATCCCCAATTTAATGCATCTAGTTTCCTGAATTTGTTAATACTTAACTTCAGTATTCAGTAATGATATTGGAAGGGGGAGTGCTCATTTGAGCTAAATATATTAACACTTGGTTTTAAGAATGAGGAAAATATGCTACTTGGGCCATAGAAATACAATTTAATGAAGAAGCATTGATTAAGTACCCATTTTCTAAGGAACTTGATTAGTTAACAAGAAGACAGAGCCACAAAATGTTCAGGAATATGAATGGTTATCCAGTCCAACTCATATTTAATTGAAAAAGCATCTGGTACATGTATTGAGTATCTCTCTTGATATTTTACCTTGTAGAATGACTCTGGCTCTAGAAAGTAAGCCAAAGGCCATATACTATTGGGATAAGAATCCTCCTTACAATGTAAAAATTCTCATCTAAAATTTGCTTGATAATTTTAAATGAGGAGAAAATCACTTACACCCCAGAAGTAGTTTATCCTGATCTATTGTTAAGAAGAGTTTACATTTTTCTTTTTGAAACTTTCATTCATTCTTCTTCATTTTGTACTTTGGGGCCAAATAGAATGAAATGCATAATGGAAAAATATGCTGGTTTTAAAGTTAGATTAGGCATGAAGGGACTAGTACCTGAATTGGCTTTAAATTGTATAAGGAATTCTGGAACATTATTCTATTTGTTAAAATACTTTAGCTCAAAAATATTCCATATTGTTATTGTTGTTTTTGAGTCATTTTTCAGGGGTTTCTGATTCTTCACGGACCTTTTTGGGGTTTTCTTAAATATTACTACTGTGATTTGCCATTTCCTTCTACAGCTCATTTCCTAGATATAGAAATTGAGGCAAACAGGGTTGAGTTACTTTCCCAGGATCATATAGTAAGTGAAGCCAAACTTGAATTCAGGAAAATGAGTCTTCCTGACTCCAGGACTGGAACTCTATTTATAATGCCAATTTATACACAGAACTATCTATGTTAGGTTAAAATAAATATGAAAACCTAGATAGATATCACAGAAAGATGAAGAACAAATGCTTATATATTGGATACAAGAATAATAAAAGAAGAAAAAAATATTTGAGAATTAGAGTATCCAAGTTCCATTTCTGGTTCTCAATCCCTGCATGATTCAAGTCATCTTTTCTCCCTTAGTTTCCTCAACTATCAAATGAGATTGTAGGACTACTTGACCCCTCTAAGGATCCCCTCTGGATCTATAACTTTACATTATGATCTTTTTTATGTGACTATTCTCAAGCAATGAACAATGTCACTGTATTTCACATTCTGGATAAATCTTATTAATAATGCCAGATATACCACATCTTCATCCATCCATCTATTCAACAATCAACAGGTACTTATTAAATGCCCACTATCCATGGACTATGCTTGGTCCTGGAGATAAAAAGATAAAAATTAAATACTGCCTAGAGTCATGGAGTTTACACTCTATCAAGGGGAACCATCTATAAACATACGAGTAGATATATAAAATATATGAAGTAAGTATTATTGCCCAAGGGAGAGCATCAAGAAAAGCCTCATGTAGGAAACTGTACATTAGCTGGAGTTGGAAGGGAATTAGGGAAGCTAACAGGCAGATGTAGAGAGAGGGTATATTCCAGGGACAGGAAAAAGTCTAAGTAAAGGCCTGAAGATGGGGGATGAGAACACTTAACTTTGATTAACTTAATATGAGACTATCCCTGCACTTATCTTGTCATACTTCCAGCTTATGCTGTGAATAAAAACATGGCTCCTTCTTCCCCAGCTCCAGATGGTACCATATACCCAGGCTCTTCTACCTGATGTATATGATTTTTCCTACTCCTATGCCATAGCAAATTGTAGGAGCAGAAGGTGTAAGGGACTTACTTTTCAAGCTGGATACTTATTGGCAACATATACTATTATACATTGAAACAACAACAGCAACAACTCTGCACATAGCGCCCAGCCTTGGCTGATTCTGAGTGTTCACAAAATAGAGACCAAATATTTCTTGTGTAATTGCATTTTAATTGAGCCAGATTTGGCATCCAAAAAGAAAGCATGTGCACTGACAATTTGAATAATATTTCAAGGTACATCTTTTAATTTTGCAGCTTTTGTTGGGCCTGTTATAATTGGTGAAGATTTCCCTACAGCTGTTTTTATTTTGTGAAAATCACTCATCTCCTGAACAAAACTATAGCAAAACTATATATGACAGCATATAATAAATTGTAATCATCATTAAACACATTTCTATCAATGGGTCCCATCTTTTTCCCCTTTAAAATTCAGGATTTCAAGGATAACTTTTAAATTTCCCAAATAATAAACTATAGCTGTAAAATCTATGTACCAAAGTCAACCGACTTGGCCTTATGCCTGATTCATGCTATTTCATCTGTACTGATTTCTTACCATAGTTTTTTGGCTCCTTTCCTGCTTCCCATACTGTTTTGTCTCCCGTTTGTATTATCTTTGGTGAATTTCTACAGAGCTTCTCCTCCAGACTCCCAAGTAACTTCCATTGTTCCAGTTCATTTTCCTTGTCTATCATGTTTTCTGTTTTTGTATTGCTGAAACAATTGGGATTAAGTGACTTGCCCAATGTTACACAGCTAGGAAGTGTCTGAGATTAGATTTGAACTCAGGTCCTGATTTCTATGCTGGTGCTCTATCCACTACCCCACCTAGCTGCCACTTCTTCAGTCTATCTTAATTAGAAGACTACATATTTCTGTATTCAGTAAACAAAAGATATACATGCAATATACATATTTATATGCATGCATAATTTATGTACATTTACATATATACACATGCACAATACACATATGCATACATACAGTGATATATATGTATATACATGCATGCATAAACTGGAATAGAATGGTTTGGCTTGAATATTGTCTTAGATACTTATTCTCTGTATAACCTTGAACAAATCACAGAAGCCTCAATTTTCATATATGTAAAAGAAGGATAGAACCTAGCTCTGTATATCATTATCAAATGAGATAATACATGTAAAGGGCTTTGCAAACCTTAAACATGAAACGAAAGCCTACTATTGCTATATAACCTGCATTTCAAGCCTGCATGACTTCATGAGAGTTGCAGTTCATTCACAAATTTGTAGAGGAAAGACGTTCTTCATTCTTATTTTAAGAGAAAGATACATGCAGTTCTAGACTGTCTTTGTGACTGATGCCAGGAAATAATAGAAAGAAGTCTCCTTGTATTAGCAGTCATCATACATCCAGGCTTCACGCCAATCCAATAGCAGATAAAACACTGTAGGGTTGAAACCTGGTGGAGAGTGGGTTGGAAAATACAGGACCTGCCCTCTATACAGGAAAACTTTGAAAGGGTTTGATGCTGTATCCTCCAACTCTTCCATCATAGGAGAAGAAAAGGCTTAGGGAGTTGGGAAGATGTTGAGCATACAAGGCTAAACATGATAAAGAGATTTCAGGAGATCAGCTGATCCTAGGAAGGGCATTTTGTCCCATGGATTCAAAACTAAGTAGAACTGCTCATGGAAATTGGTGATAATCTTAGCATTAAGGTCAACCAGGAAAGACTTCTTGTAGAGGACAGAATTTAGGGTCAGAAGGAAGCCAATGAATCTAGGAAGAAAATAGTAGGAGAGTTTTATATATGGGGGACAGTTAGTAAAAATGCATGGAGATGGAATAGGAATAGGCATGAGGAACAAAATATATGTTGTTAGATTACAGTGGAGTGGAGATTATGAGAAGCAGGAAAATAGGAAGGACTATCTCTGTTGTTTTTTGATCATTCAGTCATACAGTTCTTCATAATTCCATGCCCTTCTTTCCTCCACTGTCTTCTGAAGTTTATCCAAGTTCATGTTCATTGCTTCCCCACCAACATCAGAGATTTCTCCTCCCTCACATCTTCCCCCAATGAATCTCATATTCTTATTATCTGGCCAAAGTATTTAAGCTTCAATAGTTTCAGTATTTGCCCTTCCAATGAGGTCTGAATTACTTTATTAAGTATTGGCTGATTTGATTTCTTCAGTGTCCAAAGAATTGTAAAGTATAAAAAGTCTTCTTCAGCACCACAATTCAAGAGCACTGATTTTAGGGTACTCAGATTTCCTTATAGTTCATTCTCCTATTCATACATTACCACTGGAAAAACTAGAGCTTTGACTGTATGGACTCTTTTCACCAAGATAATGTCTCTGCTTTTTATGCTGTCCACATTTGCCATAGCTTTCCCTCCAAGGAGCAAGTGCTTTTTAATTTCATGGCTGCAGTCGGCTGCAATAATCTTTGAGTCCAAGAACAGAAAATCTGATTCTGCTCCCATTTCTTCTCCCTCTATTTGCCAGGAAGTAATGGGCCCAGTTGTCATATCTTTATTTTTATTTTTTAAATGTTAACTTTCAAGCCAGTTTTGAAACTCTTTCACCCTCAACAAGAGATTTCTTAATTTTTCCCATCAGAGTGGTATTTTCTGCATACCTAATATTGATATTATTTCTCCCAACAATATTAATTTTGGCTTTTGACTTGTCTAGCTTGGCATTTTGCATGATGTACTCTGTATATATGAAAGGAATTCAGACCATAATATGTCTAAAGAATAGTTGTCTAATTATTTCTAGAAGATTATTGCAATATAACAGCCTATATATTAATTCATATATTTCAATTACTCTCTTCTATCTTCTCTGATTTAATGTCTGATTATTGCCAGGCTAATCTTGTTAAAGCAAAAGCATGAGCAAATAATTCTTATGCCCAAGAAAAATCTATGGCTCCCTACTCCTTCTAGGCAAAAATATGATTCCCTTCCACCTTGGCATTTAAAGCTCTATACAATATTTCTTCTATCTTTCTTGATTTATTTTACTTGCTGGCTTAATCTTGAAGCCAAATTGGTTTATTTATTGCTTATTAAATTCAAAATTTCATATCTCTTCTCTTTACCTTTATCTATGCTGCCCCCATCATCAGGAATAGGTTTTCTCTTTTAGAATCCCTACTTTCCTTCAAAACTTCAGTTCAGTTTCCTATAGAAAGCCTTTTCTTTGCCTCTTTATTCCCTACATCAGAAAATTTCTTTTTCTCAACTGTTTATATGGTGTTTTCCCCAGTAGAATGCCAGTGCTTCAGGATTTTCCAAATTTTAGACATAATGAATAATGCTCAGAGAATGGTTGATGTCATTGGGGAAGGTGGGGAAAGGCCCTAGAGATCTCAACATTTTTGTTGTGATTTTGAGGATATTCTTTAGTTTTTCAAAAGCTTTCTTAAAATATAGCACCTGGAACCAAACACTGGCAGCCTTTTTTGGTACAGCCGTGGTGGATTAGAGTTTATTTGTACTTTTGATCATTCATTCATCCAACAATTCATTTATTAAACAACAACCATGTATTAGACATATGTGATACATGTAAAGCTGGTATCCACACCAAGGAGAGCTGGATTCAAGTTTTGCCTTTTATACTATCTGTTTGACCTTGGGAATTATTTCTCAGTACTTTTCACTAACCTGGGAAATTCTCTAAGAGAAAGGGCCAGGCTGTGTGGCTAGAGGCAATTTTCAGGCTGAGAGTTTCCTGCATGGATAAAAAGGCAGATCTGGTCCAAAGGACAATATGGCAATTTTTGTGTGAAGAATGTGGGATTTAAAAACAGAAGTGCAAAATTCTTTGACTTTGAGAAGCCTACATTATACTGGGCAGAAACAATATAAGGATAGATTAGTAAGTAGAAAGCATAATAAACAATTATATAATGGGAGATGGAAGTAACTCTTTTTAGCGGGTTCCATGTGATTGAAAGGGGGTAGGGAGTCCGAGTCAAAGGTAAAGCAGAAGAGCATTCTGGGCCCCCAGGGATAGATGTGTTAAAACATTAAAATACCCTTAGCCTTTTTGCAGCCTTGTCACACATATGGGTCTGCTGTCCTTGTGTGAGGTCCACCAGAGGCAGATTTCAGTCAAGTACTTCAGGATTTGATTTCTCTCTTATTTAATTGGATATTTACAATATAAAAGTCCCTCCCCTCCCAATAAAGATATGTATATTTCTCATTTATATCATATAAAATTGCTCTAGTTGGCATTAAAAAAAAAACTGTTAGAAGTTATATTGTCTAACAGGGTGCAGGCTGTTCATTTTACTGAATACAGGCTTTGTGTGTTTTTCTGTTTTATATGATTTTTGGGATGCAGGAGTGCAAAACGCTTTGAATGAACATATCATTTCATTATTAGTCCAAGAGCATAACTAAACTGGTATTTCATTGACTATGGTGAAGGTCAAGGTAAATTCATTTGGAGGTGAGAAATAGCCTCCCAAGTTTTTATGAAAATTTAAAACAAGTGTTTTTTGTTTGTTTTCAATCGAAGGACTTTTTGCAGCTTTTTTTGGGGTGGAGCTATAGGGCTAACTCTGTACATCTCTTCAGTTTTTGGTTTTCTGTATATAATAGTTCAAGGAAAATTCTGTTCTTAGAAAATATGGAATTCATAATAATTGGTTATTTTTCTAAAAGTCCCCTTTTGCTTTTTAAAAGCTTCCCAGATGATTCCTTTGCCAACCTTGTATATTTTTTCCAAACTTGCCAGAAAAAAATAATTAGCATTTATATAAAACCTTACAGTTTGCAAAATGCTTTATTAACTCCTATGTACAGTGTATGTTTCTTATTTGAAGCTCAAGCAAGTCTTTCAGGTTGTTCCTACAAATATCTCCTATAATTTATAGATGAGTAAAATTCCAGGGATGTAGCCATCATGATATAACTAATTAGTATCAGAAGGAAAATTCAAATATATCTTCCCAACCCTAAGAGAAACATATATCCACTATATTATTATGTCTGTAAGTCAATGATTACTCATTTTAGTTATGATAGAACTAATAAAGTAACATTTATGTAGCATCTTATATACACTAGGCATTCTGTTAAGCAAATTTATAAATATTGTATCATTTGTTTTTCATAACAACCAGGGAAGGTAGTTGCTATTGTTATCCCCAATTTATAGTTGAGCAAATTGAGGAAACACTAGATTCAAGTCTTATTTATGAGTCATATAAGCGTTGTGACAACAGACATGATAATTTTTCAGTGTCCCAGACAACTCTCTAGGACTATAAATGGCAGAATAGTTACCAATCATAGGGAAATTTCTTATCTGAGAGTTTCTCCACAGTTGCATCATCATAGGTTTATTCCTAAACCAAACCAAAACAGAACCAGCAATACCCCCCCACAAAACAAATAAGCCAAAAGAAGATATAAGCAAAATGTTTATATGTATAACCATCATAATCCTCTGCTTGTAAACCAACCTCATTGCAGTTTGTATGAGAAAATGAAAGAAAAAACAGCTTACTGATATAAATATAGAGAATTAGAGATTGAGCCATGATCAACTATAATGGGAGTAGTAAAATGAATTTCTGTAAATTAAAAAAAAATAAATTGGAAACATATGATCTTGTCTATTTCTTTTCTGGAAGGGAAACTGAGACATAACTATATAGGTATATATGATTATATAACTATATGTGACATAATATGTGACATTTAGATGACATTATAGAATTATACACACAGTTCAAAAATGGGGAAGGAAAGGTGGAAAAACATTTTCAGGGAAGAAGTCTACTTGATCTGGGCCCTGATGACTGAATAAGGCTACAATAAGATAGAAAGGGGAGAGAATCCTCAGCAAAGGGGGGCAACTTAAGCAAAAATAGAGAGGGTTGCATGTTCTTGGAACAATTGAGGAAAGTAGCCAGACTAAAGTAGTTTATTCACATTAAGAAATAAAAGGAAATTAGGTTGAATAGCTACATTGGGGCCAAATTATGAAGAGCCTTGAATGCCACATTAAATTTTTTGTATTCTGCTGATCAGAAACTTGGAACTGTCATAATATTTGAGAAATGTAAGAATATTATGGAGCTTTTCCACAAGTAGGATTAAAATAAAAGAAAGAAATATACTTTAAGAATGTAATGAGCTTGCAAAAATTAAAGCACAGGCGACTTTTTACTAAGCTTATTTTTGAACTGATTTGGAGAGAAAAAAAAAAAAAAGAGAAAATATACCCATGGTTTAAAACACTAACAAACAAGAAAAGCATGTTTTAAATATTTTATTGTTAAAGAAGTATTCATGAAAATATAGAATAAATAATATATGTAGAAGTATGTTTTAAACACATATATGCAGAGGGAATTTTGAATATATTGCCATACTTAAATTTCTATTTCATACAATATTGTAATTAACATGGTTTATTACAAGAGATCTGCAAATATTTATTTGAATTGACTTTGGAAAACCTCATAAATTTAAATTCTATTAAGCCATTCTAGAGAAAGAAAGATCACATTCATCTGTCTGTTTTGTTTTGTTTTATTTCTGATATATTTCATACAACCAAAAAGCCAAATTCTTAGAAATTATTTCAAATCAAGCTATAGTAAGTAAATTGTCACATTTTGAATCACAAAGAAATAGATTAGAATTGTGTCTCTGATACTTACTACATGGGCGAATATGAGAGTAATTTAACCTGCTCTGTATTATGGGAATATGAATAATTATATAAAGATACTCACAGGGTTGTCCTGAGAATGAAATGAGATAATATTAAATGATTTACAAATATTAAAGCATTATATGAATGTTTATGGTATTGTTATTTTTTGTTGTTATTTGGGAAGTAGTTATGATTACAAAGACATAGCATTATATGACATCCCACTAAAATGAAGGAAAATGGTAAGGAGAAAATAATTCAAGTAAACAACCTTTGGTTGTACCTCTGATGAGGGAGAATGTGATAAAGAGGGGTTGGGTTGACCATCTCCTAGAAGAAATTTGGGGATCAATAAGATGACTGCTATCCTTTGGACAAGGGTCAGCTACATCCTCCATTCCAAAATTTTTACATAATACTCTGATATACATATTTATTGATCCTGTAATACTGATCAACTTGCTATTGTTCATGTAATTCACTTTATTCTGGCTGCCCCTTCCACCAGGAATGCTTTTGTTCCTCATCTCTGTAACGTTCTCTTTTAGTTCAGTTTCCCTGGAGTCTCTCCCAGAGCCTTTGTTTCAGTTTAGTAATCACCACAAGTACAGCCAGGGTTAAAGTCCAAATCCTTTATTGTTAGGATTACAAGGTGAGAACTCAGGTTGTCTGGACAATTACAGGGTGAGAATTCAGGTTGACTTGACAGTTCTCTGGCTCAGACCTTTGGTTCGGGTCTTTAAAGGGAGTTTACACCTTAGGAATTCTAAGAGGAGCAAGTTCATTGGTGGAAGTATTTCCCCACACCCCATTGAGTTCTCACATGCCTATTCTTTGGGAGGATAAAAGAAGGGTAGCATTGGGTCTGAGAGAATCGACTCTGGGATAGAGTTTTGACTCCAGGCAGGCTGAAAGGAGACCAGTCTGATTTGAGGAAGGACAAGAGTTGGAGGAGATTCAGAGCTCCCAAGAAACCTGCGCACAGAGGAAAAGATTTTACAGATCTCCTCCCAGAGAAGGATTATAATTGAGCAGACAACTGGTCCCTCACAATTCAAGAACTTTACAATTTGGCGCCCAATGTGGGGCAAGGACTTTTGCTTATCCTGACAAGGATTGATTCTGAGCCCTTTAGAGGAGCTAGCCCGGACCATCACACTTCATTATCTCTTTCAATGTCTTGTCTCCTTTCCTGGGGCCCAGTTAGCTTTCTTGAGGCCTATGCCTTTCCTTGGTTCTAAGAGCTTGAGCTCCTGCCTCCAGTCCTTTGTGTTCTCTGCCTCTACCAGCTTCTTGAGTTCCTCCTGAATGTGTCTTGGTTTCTATGGGGGAGGCAGGACGATCACCACCATAGTCTCTGTCTTACAATTCTGATTCTGGCTGAGTTTGTCCAAGCTTATATGCTCTCTTATCATAAGTGTGAATTTTGTGGAACTATTTCAAGTACTAAGTACATGTACTAAACTACTATTATCTTTATGGATTCCACTGACTTAACACCTTGTTTCAAGTTCAGAGTTCTGGCCCATAACACATCTCTTTTGGAATCTTTGATCTTTTCCAACATTTAGCTGAAATATTATCTTCTACAATAGGTCTTTCTTACTTTCCTTCCCATCACTGGTATCTTCCCTCACAATATAATGTTACAGCTGCTTTATATATGCACATGCATGTATATATACATATGTACATGTACATGTGTATATATATCAATATCTCATATACACATATATAACAATATGCATATATATTTATGATATAATATATCATAATATGATAGATATTCAGTTTGTCTTCCATTTTAATCTTAGATTTTTCTTCTGTAAGATGAGGACCTCAGACTTGACAATCTCTGAAGTCCCTTCTACTTAACTTTACAAAAAAGATGATATTAATTCACATAATCCTCATAAAAATTCTGGGGATAGGGGCTATTATTTTCTTCTTAAGGACTAGGAAATAAAATCAGGCTTCTCATGGTCAAATACACCCAAAGTGTTTGAGACCGCATTTGAACTCTGATGTTTTTCACTCCGTATCTGGTACTCTATTCACTGTTCCATTCACTCTATTCACTACCTACTAGCTTCTGGCTATTGTAGTATTGCATTTTGGCTTATTTTCTCAAAGCCAGTCTGACTATATAGACCCCTCATAGTTCTTAGGAACTCAGAAGGGTTAAAGAGTCATGTCTCTATTGCCCTCAGCTTGAACTTTTGCCTCAGGAACTGTGTTGATCCCATTTTTATGTGCCAGTGACTACTTTTCCCAGTTTCATTTAAACACTTAACAGAAATTGCCTTTTTTGTAAAGGAATATTTACTACAAAGGTATATCAAGAATAATTGTGCAAACCTCTATCTCTAACCCCTCCCAAACACTTTCTCCATCACTTCACTTCCTAGGCAAAGTGGAATGAACTTAACTTATGACTTTGTTCCACCAAAGATATGGCATGACTTCCAGATGTATCCATGTCTTAGTTTCCACAGACCTAGATCTAAATATTTGTCTGAAGGTTACTCCTTGCACCTTAGGACATAGCTACTACACTGACTGCAAACTGGATTTCTAGGATGTTGAGATATCCAAGCTCTACAAAGTCAGTGAGGTTCCATCCCCTCACTTAAAATGGAAAGAAACAAAGCAAAGAGAATTCAATTAAGTAAGGCATTTCTTAGGGACAACATAACCTTGAAGGGGAGAGCACCCCCATCCATTCTGTTCTCTCACTAACAAGCAGAAGTGGATCATTGATATCAATCAGAAGTGCAGAAGACAGGCAAGCAGCAGAATTGACCTAAATTAACTGATCTTTTCTAATGTCTCTGTAGCCAGCCAAGGAGTTTCCTCTCCTTTCATTTATTTTGGTTGTATGAGTTTTGGACTGTCATATTTCCTTTGAAAATGTCCTATTCCAGCAGCTCAAGGGGTCCCTTTGATCACCCATATCTCAAGGTATGCATTAATAGGAGGAAAAAGACTGTCTTGCCAAAACATTACTTGCCATCCTGGGTCATTCTACTCCACTATTGACCACAGTGGCTATGCACTTAATTTAGTGTTACTGAAATTAGAAATTAGCACTTAGCACCTGGACTGTTCCATTCTATGCTAATAAAATAGCTCTCTATGAAATACCCTATTAAATCTTGAAAATAAATTGAAGAAAACCTTTTTTTTAACCTTTGCTTTTGTGACTGGTCTGCTCCTGATCCAATCCAAATTAGGTTGAGAAACTCTACAACACTTTTACTCCAAAAGAATGTACTTTAATTTGGTCTAGGAACACAATGGCAATGGAAACACAGAAGAGGAGTAATTCAGAGGTCAAACAATAACAAAATATGGAAGAGAGCTTAATGAATTTTTAGTCTATGACATAATGCATGGTAGACTCTGGAGATGCCATAAACCCAGCAAAGAAAGCATAAGAACTTTGTTAATGACATAGGAGCCTTAAAACTGAATTTGTCTTGTGTACTCAGCTGTTTGGGCACACATTATTTGTCAGACATTTCCGTTATTAATATTTTCCATTCCAGGATCTCTTTTGATGAACTATGTACCTTTCACCACATTGATTTTAAATTTGAAACTGCCATCTGGTAACTGCATTTCTTTATCTGCTTCACACTTCCCTTGCTCTCTCAGGTTTAGTCTCTTGCCATTATGAAGGGCCAAGGGTGAGTACAGAATGGAGAAAAGTGTCAGCCTGGTGGCATTAGAAACTGTGTATTTAGATTAGAAATGTGATAGCTGCTTCCTAATTTCATTCAATTATACTGTGTCTTAGAACAGAGGTCTCCAAACTTTTTTGACTTTGTACCCCTATCAGTAAAATATTTATATGTATGTAATTATAATTATATGTATATAAAAACTATTTTTATCTATAACTATTTATATAAAACTATATATACAAACATGGATATATTTACAAATGACAATAAATATTATTAATAAGTAATATTAAGTTATTTGTTAATTATTATTAGTATTGACACATTTTTATCAATTGGATTCTTCCATTGGTATGGTAACAATCATATGCATTATAAAATTTAGCAAATTAAATTTTTAAAGGATGAGATGAAATTGAAATAATACTTGACTTTAAACTAAATAAAGAGCCACTGGAGTTTTATTGAGTTGAGGAGTCACATATTTCTACACAGGAGAAAAATCATTTTGACAGCTGTGGGAAGGCTATATTAGTATTGGAAGAGAGTTGAGACAGGGAGAACAATTAGGAGGCTATTATAATTGGCTAGATAAGATGCAAGGCACAAATTAAGATGATAGTTATATGATCAGGGAATAGGATCAGATTAGGGATATGTGGAGATAGAATGGAAAAATTTGGTAATCTATTGGATGTGTGGGATGAGGAAAAGTGAGGAGTTGAAAAAATTGATGTTACGAGAGTGTTCATTATTGGGATGAAGGTAGCCACCTTGTTGGTAGTAGAAAAGGTTGAAAGAGGTGTGGTTTTGGAAGGAGAGAAAATGCACTTTTTTATACAAATCCATCTATTCCCACCTAGCTGGTTTGCTTCACTTTGATTCACTCAAAATGAAAATGGAGGTCTTGGTTCTTCCTCAACTGTCACTGCTAAGAAGATGTGGTCTCCATCAACTAAAAGGTTATATGGGAACTGGTGAGTGGGACTGAATTTTTTCAAAAGTGCTTTTAGATACTGCTTTGAGTTCTTGGGAGGGGCTGAATGGCTGGAGAGGATCTTTGGGTGTTTGCATAATGAAGTAAGGAAAAAGAGCTAGGGAAGTCTTTGGGGGTGAAGGTTGGTGAAGCTGTGCTGGAAGCAAACCCTACTAATTCTACTCCTAGAAAAGTGTGATCTGATTCAACTTTAGCTAGACATCTTCAAAGATGGAGCAGGCTTACAGTAAGAAAGATCTGAGCTCAAATTCAGACTCAGAAACTAACTAGCTGTATCACTCTGGGCAAATTACTTGACTTTCAGCATTAAGTTCCCTCATCTGTAAAATGAAGATAATAGCATCTGCCTCTCAGGGTTGCTTTCAAGAAAAAAATGAGATATTATTTGTAAACCAATTGTAAAGCACTTAGCAATCCTTAAAGTGCTACATAAATATTCCCATCTATCTATTGTTTGATCACAAAGTCCTTTTTATAAATATGATGATGTCTCCCAAGAGGCCCTGCTGAATTCTCTTTGGGAGAACATTGTCATAGTGACATTTGTGGCTTACTGAAGTAAGGTGATAGAGAAGACAATCTTGGTAACCATTTTTACACAACATTGCCAGAACTATACAGTTTTATATCCAAATTATCACAGACTTTCCCTTTCATTGAATTAACTACTTCTTATCTCCTCTACTGTCTTCCAAGGTGGATGTCAAGTAGTGCAAAGGCATAAGAAATCATGGGCAAATATGAGAAACATCAGAAGATTTCTATCCCTTTCATAAGGCTGCCTAATTGCAAAATCATAGATTTCCTGTTGGCTGAGTTTTAATGTCAACAACTGAACACATTCTTTTTTTTTTTTTTTTTTTTTTTTTTTTTTTTTTTTTTTTTTTTTTGGTTACAGAAGAGAAAAGTGGTTCCAAAGGAAGTTAAATGTCTGCCCCGAGGTCAAATAGGTGATTAACAGAAGATCAAACTCAAGTTCTTTAATTCTAACCCTAGTAAACAAGCAGTAATAGTAGCAGTAGTAGTAGTAATATCATTTGTATAAGATATGCAAAGAGTTTTTTTAAAATATATTCCCAGTGAATTGTATTGTTTTCTAGTCAATACACTGCTGAAGCATGTAGAAATATGGATTTTCAGGGAGAACATAAATCCCTATTCATAATAGCCAAGTCCTTCCTATTTTCCTATAAATAGTTGAGTGATTCATTCCTTTTTTCTATTTTTTAAATTAATTTTATAATTATAATTTTTTGACAGTACATATGCATGGGTGATTCATTCCTTTTTTCATGGAGAAACTAATTTTTTTCTAAAAGAAAGCAAGTTGAGGTTCATCTTACATTTTACCAGAAACAGTAATATTCCCCACCTCCCCTTCCCTTTCTCAAATGCTAGACTCAAGGAATTAACCATTGCAACTATTCTATAAGATAGAATCTTAGAGCATTTCCTGGGGGGTGGGGATGGGGTGGGATGGGATGGATGGGGCTAAGATTAAATGACTCAAAATAAATATGAGGCAGGGGCAAGGCTTTATTTCAGACTTTTCTGCCTCCAGTCAACTCTCTATGCATCACACCACAGTATCAATGATATTAAGATATATTCCTGTTCTACAAGGAAAAACAAATAAACAAACCAAAACCAAACCTGAAAACAACAATAAAAAATTCTTTCTCACAAAAATCTTACATTCTATTGCTGGATCTGTCCTTTTGCATGTCATAGTGCATATAATCTCCATTATGACTATATCTTCAAGCAAACTTTGTTTAATACTTACCAGTTACTATAATCAGCCAGTTGAACTAAATGGATATTTGAACTGATTGCTTAAAGATCCCTGTTTGAAAAAGGATAATCATAAACACAGGAGATCATTAACTCTTTTCCCTCTGGGAAAAGCTATCCATAGCCATTCACTCACTGGAAAGCTTCCATTAAAAGATTAGTTCTGGAGGCTTGAGGAGAAAGACAAATTATGGAATTTACCCTGGAAAATTCATTTCCTCCCAACCCCCAATGCTAATTTACAAAAAATGATACCATTTTGAGAGCATGCATGCTTAAAGACAACATACATTCTTGGAAAGGGCTGATAACTAGGAGAGATTACTGAGAGCCTTAGCAGGCAGTATGGCACAGTGGAGTCAGAAGATTTCCAATCCTGAATCAGGTAATTACAATTTGACCTTTGGCAACAACTGTCTGAGTCTAAGATCCCACATTTATTATACGAAAGTATAATACTAGATGTCCTCTGAGGTTTCTTTTATTTCTAAATCTGTGATCTTATGCATAGTCTCTCTTGACTATTTACTGAAGGCCAAAAAATGGGAATAATGAAATGCTTGATGAATAGCTATAAAAATCTTTAATTCCTGCCTCACCTCCACCTTTTACTTCATTTTAATCTTAGCTCAAGGGCCACCTCTTATTAAAGGACTTTTCTGAATGTACCAAATTTAGTACTACCAGTCTCTCTTCTACTCTGAAATGACTTTGTATATATTTTATATTCATTGATTTGTGTAGTATATTTTTTTCCTTGATGATCCTCTTCTGCCATTAGAATATAAACTCGAGCTAAGATTAATTTTTTTGTATTTTATCAATCCATTGCTTGATATTTAGTTGGCAATGAATGTTTATTGATTTGAATTGAATTAGATTCAATAGAGTAGAAATTTAATTAATAGATGGAATGAAACATACATCTCTTGTATTTGGGATGTTTGTAATATCTGAATGAGAAATTTGTGATGGAGACTCTTATTGAGCAGGGGAACAACAAGTACTTAGGATATCATGTTCTGTTTCAGCTGAACCATCTAAGAAGAGTAAAACATTTGATAAAATTTCTAGTTAATTTTATGGTCTAGAATTGAGGGATCAGAAAAATTTGACCCATGGACCCAATCTAGTGTGATCCATGATTTAAGGATTTTTTTTAAATAAAATTTAATTTAATTTAAATTCAAATGAAATTTTATTTATTTAAATGTCAATTTAAATGTGCAGAACTGAGAGATCATTGTACACAGCAACAAGAAGATTATATGATGCTCAATTCTGATGGACATGGCTCTTTCTGACAACGAGGTAATCCAGTTCCATTGATTTTGTGATGAAGAGAGCCATCTACACCCAGAGAGAGGATGCTGGGAACTGAGTGTGGATCACAACATAACATTTTTCACTTTTTTTCTCATTTTTACCTTTTTTTATTTGACACTTTTTGTGCAGCAAGATAATTGTATAAATATCTATGCATATATTGGATTTAACATATTTAACATATATTGAATTCCTTGCTTTCTAAGGGAGGGGAAAGAAGGAAAGGGGGGAAATTGGGACATTAGGTTTTGCAAGGGTTAATGTTGAAAAATTATGCATGTATATCTTTTGAAAATTAAAAAGCTTTAATAAAAATAAATTTCAATTTAATTTAAAGCCATCAATCAAAGCAAACAAACAACAACAAAAAAAACCCACCAAAAGCAACCAACCTCTCTTCCAAAACAACACATTTATTAATTGTGTACTTGGTGCCAGGATTATGCTTGGGATATGTAAATAAAATAGTATATTGAATTATACAAATATGCAGATACACAATTTTAAAAAATAAAATAATTACTGTCTTCAAAAGAGTTTAAAATCTAATAGGGAAAATAATTCACAAAAGGAAGATAAAAGGACAAAAAATAAATTACATTTCATTTAATATTGTATTTACTTTTTTAATTAAAAATTTATTAAAAAGACTTCTTAGAGTAAGGTCCATACATAAGTAGACAATAGACAATCTGACTCTAGGACCATAATTTGCCCACCCGTTGGGCTAGATGATATTATACTAACTAAGCTCAATTTAGAACTGACAAAAAGACAAGAACAAAAGAAAAGGCCACTTAGTGCGTTGGCTTTGTTCTTGGCAGAAAGTGTCCACAAGAGTATCCCAAATACTTTCCCTCTACCCTGGTTATTTAATGATTTTTTTTCAATAACTGTCAAATTCATGTCCATTATATTTAGCAGATTTGAAAGATTTCATAATTGCAAGAGGATTAGTTAAAAAGAAGAATGACAGAATAGGATTCCAGAAAGTACTAGGTCCTAATTATATATTTAATAGTGACAAATTTTCCCTTGGGAACAAAAATAAAATTCATAATTAAAACTTAGGAGAAAAATAACCAAACAACACTGAATCTTAAAAAGAACAATGAGCTATCTATTATTAGTTGTGTAAAGTGACTCGAAGAAGTCACACAATTCTGGGATCCTCTTATGGGAAACAAAAGGACTTGATTCCATGATCTCTAAGATCCCTTCTTTAGTCCAAGATTTAATGATTTAATGGTTTACTGAGTCACATGAGCAAAGAGCAATCCAGGCAGAGAGTCAGTAATGTAATTTTTGGCTATATCCATAGAGAAACAGAGGCCACTTGGGAAATTTGTAACACTTTCATACATGGTTCCATATGATGTATACCTTGGGGTTTCATATTTTAGGAAAGACATTGTCTCTCCTAAAGCTGGAAAGCATCTATAGTTGGGTATGTAAGATGATAATGTCAAGGTCATACCATTTGATGATTAGGGGATAATCCCAGGCTGTCTGACTGGGAAAAAATGGCAGGGAAGTTGACATAATAGTTATCTTGAAGCATTTGAAGGGCTATCATTGTGTGTGTGTGTGTGTGTGTGTGTGTGTGTATGTGTGATACTGGTTCTTCTTGGCATTGGAAGGGAGGCAATGTCTGAAAATTACTAGGAAGGAAATTTAGGCTTAAGGGGGAGAGAAAACACTCATCAAACAACCAATAATAATATAGTAATGTTTACAGTTATTCTAAAATGACACAGATTTCACTAAAAGTGATGGTGTTTCCCCATTGGAGATTTTTTTTCCAGAAGTAATTGGGGGTTAAATGACTTGCCCAGGGTCACACAGCTAGGACATGGTAAGTATCTGAGATCAGATTTGAATCAGGTTTTCCTGACTTAAGGGCTGGTGTTCTATCCACTATTCCACCTACCTGCCCTTTCCCATTGGGGATTTTTAAGTAAAAATGGATATATTATTAAGGGAATTCAAAATAATCAACAGAGAGTAGGCACAGTATTAGAGGAAATTAGGTAAAGCTTTCTATAGAAAATGGAAGTTTGCCTGGGACTTGAAGGGAATTAGGAGGGGGAAAAGGAGAAGATCAGATTTCCAAACAGAGGGGATGGATAGGGAATTGTCAGTTAGTATCTGAAACATAGGAAAATTGAGAATTAATCAGGTTATTATATTTGATCTTAGAGGCAATAGGAAACCATTGAAATTTGTTGATTAGAGGTGAACATGGTTATTTATTTGGGGAAGTTCAGTTTTGATAGCTGAGTGAAGGATGGACTATAGTGAGGACAGATCAGAGGCAAGGCCTTACAGGCTTTTGTCAAAGCTTGAGTGATGTCAAGGTGATGGCTGTGTCAGAGATGGTGAGACACATATGACTGATATTATGAAGACAGAAATGGTGGGACTTGGTAATTGATTGGACATAGGAGATGGAATTGAGAAGGAATGACTGCCATCTAGGTAATGGATCTGGCTGACTAAGAGGATGATAGTTCCTTTGACAATCATAGAAAAGTTTAGATGTGGGCAGTTGTGAAAATTATGAGTTCAATTTTGAACATAATAAGTTTAAGTTGTGGCTACAAAGACAAAAGTGAATTAATCCCTGACTTCAGAAGTTTAGACTGTAAGAATACAGACAATATACACATATTATATCTATATCTATGTATCTCTCTGTACATATACATACCTGATGAATTTATAGAAAAGGCACTAGCTCCTAGGATGTTATCAGGAAGGATCCATCTAAAAGGTGATATTTAATCTTAGCCTTAAAAGGAAGTGTGGCTTCTAAAAGTCATATACAAAAAAGAAATGCATTCTAAGGATAAGGGGATGGCCAGGGCAAAATACCAAAAAACACCATGACTAAGGAACAGAAAGAAAGTTAACTTGGCTTCTCCATTGATATAAATGTAACTAACTTATTTTCCTTGGCATTAAGGGGTTAAGTAATTTTTCAACTGTTCCATAGCCCTGGTGTATCAAAAATTAGGACTTAAACCTTTTTGACTAAAAACTATTCCTCTATTCACTGAACCATGATACCTCTTAGGAAGGGAGAATTATCCTTGTCCTCAAGGAATTTACTAAGATATCAAACTTGCCTCAAGAGTTTATAATTTCATAGATTTCCAGTCTTAGAAAGATAACAGCAACAAAATCAATGATTACAACACTTGTTAACATGCATATAGTCTTTTGAAAATCTACAAAGTGCAAACATTATTTTAACACAACTTGTGTCCCCGTTTA